>NC_091742.1:34250249-34553279 GCF_043380555.1 Nothobranchius furzeri
TTACCCCCTATAGGATTGTGCGATCATCTTGAAACGTTCAGATCTATTGAGTTGTAAGTGATCTGAACGTTTCAAGATGATCGCACAATCCTATAGGGGGTAAAACCATGTCCCAAATGTCACCGGATTCGGTGTCAATTTAAAGAAGTAGTCCAGTTACACCTTTGTGGGCTTATAACTTGGCTTCTGAATGTCCTAGAGAGATCAGGTTTGTTTTAGTATACTCCAATCAACATTCCCTACAACCACAAAAAGGAATGGAGTCATTAGCACTTATGGTTTTTAAATGGCACCCAGAATTATGTTGCACGAAGCACAATTTCACATCATTCTGGGTTCATTTGTGTGAAAACAAGGTCCAATCAGGCTGAAACGCTACAAGAAGGTAGAATCTATTGAGTTGTAAGTGATCTGAACGTTTCATCATGATCGCACATTCCTATAGGGGGTCAAACCATGTCCCAACGGTCACCGGGCCTGGTGTCACTTTAAAGAAGTAGTCCAGTTACACCTTTGTGGGCTTATAACTTGGCTTCTGAATGTCCTAGAGAGGTTAGGTTTGTTTTAGTGTACTCCAATCAACAGCCCCTACAACCACAAAAAGGAATGGAGTCATTAGCACTTAAGGTTTGTAAATGGCACCCAGAATTATGTTGCACGAAGCACAATTTCACATCATTCTGGGTCCATTTGTGTGAAAACAAGGTCCAATCAGGCTGAAACGCTACAAGAAGGTAGAATCTATTGAGTTGTAAGTGATCTGAACGTTTCAAGATGATCGCACAATCCTATAGGGGGTAAAACCATGTCCCAAATGTCACCGGGCCTGGTGTCACTTTAAAGAAGTAGTCCAGTTACACCTTTGAGGGCTTATAACTTGGCTTCTGAATGTCCTAGAGAGACCAGGTTTGTTTTAGTATACTCCAGTCAACAGCCCCTACAACCACAAAAAGGAATGGAGTCATTAGCACTTATGGTTTTTAAATGGCACCCAGAATTATGTTGCACGAAGCACAATTTCACATCATTCTGGGTTCATTTGTGTGAAAACAAGGTCCAATCAGGCTGAAACGTTACAGGAAGGTAGAATCTATTGAGTTGTAAGTAATCTGAACGTTTCATCATGATAGCACTTTCCTAAGGGGGTCAAACCATGTCCCAAAGGTCACCGGATCTGGTGTCAATTTAAAGTAGTCCAGTTACACATTTGTGGGTTTATAACTTGGCTTCTGGATGTCCTAGAGAGATCAGGTTTGTTTTAGTATACTCCAATCAATAGCCACTACAACCACAAAAAGGAATGGAGTCATTAGCACTTATGGTTTTTAAATGGCACGCAGATTTATGTTGCACGAAGCACAATTTCACATCATTCTGGGTTCATTTGTGTGAAAACAAGGTCCAATCAGGCTGAAACGTTACAGGAAGGTAGAATCTATTGAGTTGTAAGTGATCTGAACGTTTCATCATGATAGCACTTTCCTAAGGGGGTCAAACCATGTCCCAAAGGTCACCGGATCTGGTGTCAATTTAAAGAAGTAGTCCAGTTACACATTTGTGGGCTTATAACTTGGCTTCTGAATGTCCTAGAGAGATCAGGTTTGTTTTAGTATACTCCAATCAACAGCCCCTACAACCACAAAAAGGAATGGAGTCATTAGCACTTATGGTTTGTAAATGGCACCCAGAATTATGTTGCACGAAGCACAATTTCACATCATTCTGGGTTCATTTGTGTGAAAACAAGGTCCAATCAGGCTGAAACGCTTCAAGCAGGTAGAATCTATTGAGTTGTAAGTGATCTGAACGTTTCATGATGATAGCACTTTCCTAAGGGGGTCAAACCATGTCCCAAAGGTCACCGGGCCTGGTGTCACTTTAAAGAAGTAGTCCAGTTACACCTTTGTGGGCTTATAACCTGGCTTCTGAATGTCCTAGAGAGGTTAGGTTTGTTTTAGTGTACTCCAATCAACATTCCCTACAACCACACAAAGGAATGGAGTCATTAGCACCTAAGGTTTGTAAATGGCACCCAGAATTATGTTGCACGAAGCACAATTTCACATCATTCTGGGTCCATTTGTGTGAAAACAAGGTCCAATCAGGCTGAAACGCTACAAGAAGGTAGAATCTATTGAGTTGTAAGTGATCTGAACGTTTCAAGATGATCCCACATTCCTATAGGGGGTAAAACCATGTCCCAAAGGTCACCGGAGCTGGTGTCACTTTAAAGAAGTAGTCCAGTTACACCTTTGAGGGCTTATAACTTGGCTTCTGAATGTCCTAGAGAGATCAGGTTTGTTTTAGTATACAACAATCAACATCCCCTACAACCACAAAAAGGAATGGAGTCATTCGCACTTATGGTTTTTAAATGGCACCCAGAATTATGTTGCACGAAGCACAATTTCACATCATTCTGGGTTAATTTGTGTGAAAACAAGGTCCAATCAGGCTGAAACGTTACATGAAGGTAGAATCTATGGAGTTGTAAGTGATCTGAATGTTTCATGATGATAGCACTTTCCTAAGGGGGTCAAACCATGTCCCAAAGGTCACCGGGCCTGGTGTCACTTTAAAGAAGTAGTCCAGTTACACCTTTGTTGGCTTATAACTTGGCTTCTGAATGTCCTAGAGAGGTTAGGTTTGTTTTAGTGTACTCCAATCAACAGCCCCTACAACCACAAAAAGGAATGGAGTCATTAGCACTTAAGGTTTGTAAATGGCACCCAGAATTATGTTGCATGAAGCACAAATCCACATCATTCTGGGTCCATTTGTGTGAAAACAAGGTCCAATCAGGCTGAAACGCTACAAGAAGGTAGAATCTATTGAGTTGTAAGTGATCTGAACGTTTCAAGATGATCGAACATTCCTATAGGGGGTAAAACCATGTCCCAAAGGTCACCGGGCCTGGTGTCACTTTAAAGAAGTAGTCCAGGTACACCTTTGAGGGCTTATAACTTGGCTTCTGAATGTCCTAGAGAGATCAGGTTTGTTTTAGTGTACTCCAATCAACAGCCCCTACAACCTCAACAAGGAATGGAGTCATTAGCACTTATGGTTTTTAAATGGCACCCAGAATTATGTTGCACGAAGCACAATTTCACATCATTCTGGGTGCATTTGTGTGAAAACAAGGTCCAATCAGGCTGAAACGTTACAGGAAGGTAGAATCTATTGAGTTGTAAGTGATCTGAACGTTTCATGATGATAGCGCTTTCCTAAGGGGGTCAAACCATGTCCCAAAGGTCACCGGATCTGACGTCCATTTAAATAAGTAGTCCAGTTACACCTTTGTGGGCTTATAACTTGGCTTCTGAATGTCCTGGAGAGATCAGGTTTGTTTTAGTATACTCCAATCAACAGCCCCTACAACCACAAAAAGGAATGGAGTCATTAGCACTTATGGTTTTTAAATGGCACCCAGAATTATGTTGCACGAAGCACAATTTCACATCATTCTGGGTTCATTTGTGTGAAAACAAGGTCCAATCAGGCTGAAACGTTACAGGAAGGTAGAATCTATTGTGTTGTAAGTGATCTGAACGTTTCATCAGGATAGCACTTTCCTAAGGGGGTCAAACCATGTCCCAAAGGTCATCGGATCTGGTGTCAATTTAAAGAAGTAGTCCAGTTACACATTTGTGGGCTTATAACTTGGCTTCTGGATGTCCTAGAGAGATCAGGTTTGTTTTAGTATACTCCAATAAACAGCCCCTACAACCACAAAAAGGAATGGAGTCATTAGCACTTATGGTTTGTAAATGGCACCCAGAATTATGTTGCACGAAGCACAATTTCACATCATTCTGGGTCCATTTGTGTGAAAACAAGGTCCAATCAGGTTGAAACGTTACAGGAAGGTAGAATCTATTGAGTTGTAAGTGATCTGAACGTTTCATGATGATCGCACATTCCTAAGGGGATCAAACAATGTCCCAAAGGTCACCGGATATGGTGTCAATTTAAAGAAGTAGTCCAGTTACACATTTGTGGGCTTATAACTTGGCTTCTGAATGTCCTAGAGAGATCAGGTTTGTTTTATTGTACTCCAATCAACAGCCCCTACAACCACAAAAAGGAATGGAGTCATTAGCACTTAAGGTTTGTAAATGGCACCCAGAATGACGTTGCACGAAGCACAATTTCACATCATTCTGGGTCCATTTGTGTGAAAACAAGGTCCAATCAGGCTGAAATGCTACAAGAAGGTAGAATCTATTGAGTTGTAAGTGATCTGAACGTTTCAAGATGATCGCACATTCCTATAGGGGGTAAAACCATGTCCCAAAGGTCACCGGGCCTGGTGTCACTTTAAAGAAGTAGTCCAGTTACACCTTTGTGGGCTTATAACTTGGCTTCTGAATGTCCTAGAGAGATCAGGTTTGTTTTAGTGTACTCCATTCAACAGCCCCTACAACCACAAAAAGGAATGGAGTCATTAGCACTTAAGGTTTGTAAATGGCACCCAGAATTATGTTGCACGAAGCACAATTTCACATCATTCTGGGTCCATTTGTGTGAAAACAAGGTCCAATCAGGCTGAAACGCTACAAGAAAGTAGAATCTATTGAGTTGTAAGTGATCTGAACGTTTCAAGATGATCGCACATTCCTTTATGGGGTAAAACCATGTCCCAAAGGTCACCGGGCCTGGTGTCACTTTAAAGAAGTAGTCCAGTTACACCTTTGTGGGCTTATAACTTGGCTTCTGAATGTCCTAGAGAGGTTAGGTTTGTTTTAGTGTTCTCCAATCAACAGCCCCTACAACCACAAAAAGGAATGGAGTCATTAGCACTTATGGTTTTTAAATGGCACCCAGAATTATGTTGCACGAAGCACAATTTCACATCATTCTGGGTCCATTTGTGTGAAAACAAGGTCCAATCAGGCTGAAACGCTACAAGAAGGTAGAATCTATTGAGTTGTAAGTGATCTGAACGTTTCATTATGATCGCTCATTCCTATAGGGGGTCAAACCATGTCTCAAAAGTCACCGGGCCTGGTGTCACTTTAAAGAAGTAGTCCAGTTACACCTTTGAGGTCTTATAACTTGGCTTCTGAATGTCCTAGAGAGATCAGGTTTGTTTTAGTGTACTCCAATCAAGAGCCCCTACAACCTCAAAAAGGAATGGAGTCATTAGCACTTATGGTTTTTAAATGGCACCCAGAATTATGTTGCACGAAGCACAATTTCACATCATTATGGGTTCATTTGTGTGAAAACAAGGTCCAATAAGGCTGAAATGTTACAGGAAGGTAGAATCTATTGAGTTGTAAGCGATCTGAACGTTTCATGATGATAGCACTTTCCTAAGGGGGTCAAACCATGTCCCAAAGGTCACCGGATCTGGTGTCACTTTAAAGAAGTAGTCCAGTTACACCTTTGTGGGCTTTTAACTTGGCTTCTGAATGTCCTAGAGAGATCAGGTTTGTTTTAATGTACTCCAATCAACAGCCCCTACAACCACAAAAAGGAATGGAGTCAATAGCACTTATGGTTTGTAAATGGCACCCAGAATTATGTTGCACGAAGCACAATTTCACATCATTCTGGGTTCATTTGTGTGAAAACAAGGTCCAATCAGGCTGAAACGTTACAGGAAGGTAGAATCTATTGAGTTGTAAGTGATCTGAACATTTCATGATGATAGCACTTTCCTAACGGGGTCAAACCATGTCCCAAAGGTCACCGGATCTGGTGTCAATTTAAAGAAGTAGTCCAGTTACACATTTGTGGGCTTATAACTTGGCTTCTGAATGTCCTAGAGAGATCAGGTTTGTTTTAGTGTACTCCAATCAACATCCCCTACAACCTCAAAAAGGAATGGAGTCATTAGCACTTATGGTTTTTAAATGGCACCCAGAATTATGCTGCACTAAGCACAATTTCACATCATTCTGGGTCCATTTGTGTGAAAACAAGGTCCAATCAGGCTGAAACGCTACAAGAAGGTAGAATCTATTGAGTTGTAAGTGATCTGAACGTTTCATTATGATCGCACATTCCTATAGGGGGTCAAGCCATGTCTCAAAAGTCACCGGGCCTGGTGTCACTTTAAAGAAGTAGTCCAGTTACACCTTTGAGGTCTTATAACTTGGCTTCTGAATGTCCTAGAGAGATCAGGTTTGTTTTAGTGTAATCCAATCAACAGCCCCTACAACCTCAAAAAGGAATGGAGTCATTAGCACTTATGGTTTTTAAATGGCACCCAGAATTATGTTGCATGAAGCACAATTTCACATCATTATGGGTTCATTTGTGTGAAAACAAGGTCCAATAAGGCTGAAATGTTACAGGAAGGTAGAATCTATTGAGTTGTAAGCGATCTGAACGTTTCATGATGATAGCACTTTCCTAAGGGGGTCAAACCATGTCCCAAAGGTCACCGGATCTGGTGTCAATTTAAAGAAGTAGTCCAGTTACACCTTTGTGGGCTTATAACTTGGCTTCTGAATGTCCTAGAGAGATCAGGTTTGTTTTAATGTACTTCAATCAACCGCCCCTACAACCACAAAAAGGAATGGAGTCATTAGCACTTATGGTTTGTAAATGGCACCCAGAATTATGTTGCACGAAGCACAATTTCACATCATTCTGGGTTCATTTGTGTGAAAACAAGGTCCAATCAGGCTGAAATGTTACAGGAAGGTAGAATCTATTGAGTTGTAAGTGATCTGAACGTTTCATGATGATAGCACTTTCCTAAGGGTGTCAAACCATGTCCCAAAGGTCACCGGATCTGGTGTCAATTTAAAGAAGTAGTCCAGTTACACATTTGTGGGCTTATAACTTGGCTTCTGAATGTCCTAGAGAGATCAGGTTTGTTTTAATGTACTCCAATCAACAGCCCCTACAACCACAAAAAGGAATGGAGTCATTAGCACTTATGGTTTGTAAATGGCACCCAGAATTATGTTGCACGAAGCACAATTTCACATCATTCTGGGTCCATTTGTGTGAAAACAAGGTCCAATCAGGCTGAAACGCTACAAGAAGGTAGAATCTATTGAGTTGTAAGTGATCTGTACGTTTCAAAATGATCGCACATTCCTATAGGGGGTAAAACCATGTCCCAAAGGTCACCGGGCCTGGTGTCACTTTAAAGAAGTAGTCCAGTTACACCTTTGTGGGCTTATAACTTGGCTTCTGAATGTCCTAGAGAGGTTAGGTTTGTTTTAGTGTACTCCAATCAAAAGCCCCTACAACCACAAAAAGGAATGGAATCATTAGCACTTATGGTTTGTAAATGGCACCCAGAATTATGTTGCACGAAGCACAATTTCACATCATTCTGGGTCCATTTGTGTGAAAACAAGGTCCAATCAGGCTGAAACGCTACAAGAAGGTAGAATCTATTGAGTTGTAAGTGATCTGAACGTTTCATTATGATCGCTCATTCCTATAGGGGGTCAAACCATGTCTCAAAAGTCACCGGGCCTGGTGTCACTTTAAAGAAGTAGTCCAGTTACACCTTTGAGGTCTTATAACTTGGCTTCTGAATGTCCTAGAGAGATCAGGTTTGTTTTAGTGTACTCCAATCAAGAGCCCCTACAACCTCAAAAAGGAATGGAGTCATTAGCACTTATGGTTTTTAAATGGCACCCAGAATTATGTTGCACGAAGCACAATTTCACATCATTATGGGTTCATTTGTGTGAAAACAAGGTCCAATAAGGCTGAAATGTTACAGGAAGGTAGAATCTATTGAGTTGTAAGTGATCTGAACGTTTCATGATGATAGCACTTTCCTAAGGGGGTCAAACCATGTCCCAAAGGTCACCGGATCTGGTGTCAATTTAAAGAAGTAGTCCAGTTACACATTTGTGGGCTTATAACTTGGCTTCTGAATGTCCTAGAGAGATCAGGTTTGTTTTAATGTACTTCAATCAACCGCCCCTACAACCACAAAAAGGAATGGAGTCATTAGCACTTATGGTTTGTAAATGGCACCCAGAATTATGTTGCACGAAGCACAATTTCACATCATTCTGGGTTCATTTGTGTGAAAACAAGGTCCAATCAGGCTGAAACGCTACAAGAAGGTAGAATCTATTGAGTTGTAAGTGATCTGAACGTTTCATGATGATAGAACTTTCCTAAGGGGGTCAAACCATGTCCCAAAGGTCACCGGACCTGGTGTCACTTTAAAGAAGTAGTCCAGTTACACCTTTGTGGGCTTTTAACTTGGCTTCTGAATGTCCTAGAGAGATCAGGTTTGTTTTAATGTACTCCAATCAACAGCCCCTACAACCACAAAAAGGAATGGAGTCAATAGCACTTATGGTTTGTAAATGGCACCCAGAATTATGTTGCACGAAGCACAATTTCACATCATTCTGGGTTCATTTGTGTGAAAACAAGGTCCAATCAGGCTGAAACGTTACAGGAAGGTAGAATCTATTGAGTTGTAAGTGATCTGAACATTTCATGATGATAGCACTTTCCTAACGGGGTCAAACCATGTCCCAAAGGTCACCGGATCTGGTGTCAATTTAAAGAAGTAGTCCAGTTACACATTTGTGGGCTTATAACTTGGCTTCTGAATGTCCTAGAGAGATCAGGTTTGTTTTAGTGTACTCCAATCAACATCCCCTACAACCTCAAAAAGGAATGGAGTCATTAGCACTTATGGTTTTTAAATGGCACCCAGAATTATGCTGCACTAAGCACAATTTCACATCATTCTGGGTCCATTTGTGTGAAAACAAGGTCCAATCAGGCTAAAACGCTACAAGAAGGTAGAATCTATTGAGTTGTAAGTGATCTGAACGTTTCATTATGATCGCACATTCCTATAGGGGGTCAAGCCATGTCTCAAAAGTCACCGGGCCTGGTGTCACTTTAAAGAAGTAGTCCAGTTACACCTTTGAGGTCTTATAACTTGGCTTCTGAATGTCCTAGAGAGATCAGGTTTGTTTTAGTGTAATCCAATCAACAGCCCCTACAACCTCAAAAAGGAATGGAGTCATTAGCACTTATGGTTTTTAAATGGCACCCAGAATTATGTTGCACGAAGCACAATTTCACATCATTATGGGTTCATTTGTGTGAAAACAAGGTCCAATAAGGCTGAAATGTTACAGGAAGGTAGAATCTATTGAGTTGTAAGCGATCTGAACGTTTCATGATGATAGCACTTTCCTAAGGGGGTCAAACCATGTCCCAAAGGTCACCGGATCTGGTGTCAATTTAAAGAAGTAGTCCAGTTACACCTTTGTGGGCTTATAACTTGGCTTCTGAATGTCCTAGAGAGATCAGGTTTGTTTTAATGTACTTCAATCAACCGCCCCTACAACCACAAAAAGGAATGGAGTCATTAGCACTTATGGTTTGTAAATGGCACCCAGAATTATGTTGCACGAAGCACAATTTCACATCATTCTGGGTTCATTTGTGTGAAAACAAGGTCCAATCAGGCTGAAACGCTACAAGAAGGTAGAATCTATTGAGTTGTAAGTGATCTGAACGTTTCATGATGATAGAACTTTCCTAAGGGGGTCAAACCATGTCCCAAAGGTCACCGGACCTGGTGTCACTTTAAAGAAGTAGTCCAGTTACACCTTTGTGGGCTTATAACTTGGCTTCTGAATGTCCTAGAGAGATCAGGTTTGTTTTAATGTACTCCAATCAACAGCCCCTACAACCACAAAAAGGAATGGAGTCAATAGCACTTATGGTTTGTAAATGGCACCCAGAATTATGTTGCACGAAGCACAATTTCACATCATTCTGGGTTCATTTGTGTGAAAACAAGGTCCAATCAGGCTGAAACGTTACAGGAAGGTAGAATCTATTGAGTTGTAAGTGATCTGAACATTTCATGATGATAGCACTTTCCTAACGGGGTCAAACCATGTCCCAAAGGTCACCGGATCTGGTGTCAATTTAAAGAAGTAGTCCAGTTACACATTTGTGGGCTTATAACTTGGCTTCTGAATGTCCTAGAGAGATCAGGTTTGTTTTAGTGTACTCCAATCAACATCCCCTACAACCTCAAAAAGGAATGGAGTCATTAGCACTTATGGTTTTTAAATGGCACCCAGAATTATGCTGCACTAAGCACAATTTCACATCATTCTGGGTTCATTTGTGTGAAAACAAGGTCCAATCAGGCTGAAATGTTACAGGAAGGTAGAATCTATTGAGTTGTAAGTGATCTGAACGTTTCATGATGATAGCACTTTCCTAAGGGTGTCAAACCATGTCCCAAAGGTCACCGGATCTGGTGTCAATTTAAAGAAGTAGTCCAGTTACACATTTGTGGGCTTATAACTTGGCTTCTGAATGTCCTAGAGAGATCAGGTTTGTTTTAATGTACTCCAATCAACAGCCCCTACAACCACAAAAAGGAATGGAATCATTAGCACTTATGGTTTGTAATTGGCACCCAGAATGATGCTGCACTAAGCACAATTTCACATCATTCTGGGTTCATTTGTGTGAAAACAAGGTCCAATCAGGCTGAAACGTTACAGGAAGGTAGAATCTATTGAGTTTTAAGTGATCTGAACGTTTCATGATGATAGCACTTTCCTAAGGGGGTCAAACCATGTCCCAAAGGTCACCGGATCTGGTGTCAATTTAAAGAAGTAGTCCAGTTACACATTTGTGGGCTTATAACTTGGCTTCTGAATGTCCTAGAGAGATCAGGTTTGTTTTAATGCACTTCAGTCAACAGCCCCTACAACCACAAAAAGGAATGGAGTCATTAGCACTTATGGTTTGTAAATGGCACCCAGAATTATGTTGCACGAAGCACAATTTCACTTCATTCTGGGTCCAATTGTGTGAAAACAAGGTCCAATCAGGCTGAAATGTTACAGGAAGGTAGAATCTATTGAGTTGTAAGTGATCTGAACGTTTCATGATGATAGCACTTTCCTAAGGGGGTCCAACCATGTCCCAAAGGTCACCGGATCTGGTGTCAATTTAAAGAATTAGTCCAGTTACACATTTGTGGGCTTATAACTTGGCTTCTGAATGTCCTAGAGAGATCAGGTTTGTTTTAGTGTACTCCAATCAACATTCCCTACAACCACAAAAAGGAATGGAGTCATTCGGACTTAAGGTTTGTAAATGGCACCCAGAATTATTTTGCACGAAGCACAATTTCACATCATTCTGGGTCCATTTGTGTGAAAACAAGGTCCAATCAGGCTGAAACGCTACAAGAAGGTAGAATCTATTGAGTTGTAAGTGATCTGAACGTTTCAAGATGATCGCACATTCCTATAGGGGGTAAAACCATGTCCCAAAGGTCACCGGGCCTGGTGTCACTTTAAAGAAGTAGTCCAGTTACACCTTTGTGGGCTTATAACTTGGCTTCTGAATGTCCTAGAGAGGTCAGGTTTGTTTTAGTGTACTCCAATCAACAGCCCCTACAACCACAAAAAGGAATGGAGTCATTAGCACTTATGGTTTGTAAATGGCACCCAGAATTATGTTGCACGAAGCACAATTTCACATCATTCTGGGTTCATTTGTGTGAAAACAAGGTCCAATCAGGCTGAAACGTTACAGGAAGGTAGAATCTATTGAGTTGTAAGTGATCTGAACGTTTCATGATGATCACTCTTTCCTAAGGGGGTCAAACCATGTCCCAAAGGTCACCGGATCTGGTGTCAATTTAAAGAAGTAGTCCAGTTACACATTTGTGGGCTTATAACTTGGCTTCTGAATGTCCTAGAGAGATCAGGTTTGTTTTAGTGTACTCCAATCAACAGCCCCTACAACCTCAAAAAGGAATGGAGTCATTAGCACTTATGGTTTTTAAATGGCACCCAGAATTATGCTAAACTAAGCACAATTTCACATCATTCTGGGTTCATTTGTGTGAAAACAAGGTCCAATCAGGCTGAAACGTTACAGGAAGGTAGAATCTATTGAGTTGTAAGTGATCTGAACGTTTCATGATGATAGCACTTTCCTAAGGGGGTCAAACCATGTCCCAAATGTCACCAGGCCTGGTGTCACTTTAAAGAAGTAGTCCAGTTACACCTTTGTCAAGAGTCAAGAGTCAAGAGACAAGAGTCAAGAGTCAAGAGTCTTTTATTGTCATATTCTCCACATGTGCAGGACATACAGAGAAATGAAATTCAGTTTCAGCACACACAATTCAAAGATCAGACATACGTGGGTAAGACACATAACAAGAATTGGTGACTGCGGTCATTCGCAACATGAGTCGCGCTACCTTAATAGTTAGATGAAAAGGGTGTTACATGAGGAAAGTTCAGGGAGGGGAAAAAAAGGCATTAACAGGGTTACACCAGCAGGGTGTAGCACTCCAATGCAAAAAAAACACCCGACATGGAAGCACAGACAGCACGTGTACAACATCAGAGTCCAATGGGGAGGTGGGGGTGGGCGGGATCCTGAAGCCTCCAATGGGAGCTGCCACTGCGGCGCATCGACCAGCTGCAGAACAACAGGTGGGAGGGAGAGATAAGGAACAGAGAGCGCATTGAGGCCCTGCAGACATGTCAGCCTGAAGGGAGAGGGTGAAGGTCGGGACACAGCATCTGTCGGCATTCCTCCTTTTGTGGGGGTGTGTTGAGGCAGCCTTGAGAGGCTGCTATGGCGTCAGATAGGGATAAACATAACTTTGTTTAGGGAAGACAGAGATAATCTTCCCCTCCGTCATGTAGTCTCTAAGTGGTCATTCATGTCCACCAGTGAAGCCAATTTTACATTCCACATCCCCGCATCGTCCGGCGACCCTCTCCAAGATCAAATCCATCTTGCGCACTAACACAGGCAACGCCGCAAGGACATTGTCCAGCTTACGGTTCACCTCGAGTAACGTCCCAGTCTGTGAGGTCACCGCACGAGCGGCACATTCCGTGGGTACGGGTCGCACTCCAATCGCTCCCGTCTTCCCAAATTTCCAGAAAACCAGATATCCTCCCACTCCAATCAGAAGAAATCCAGTGATCATTAGGCCGAATATCCACAAATCTTCCACGTCCTCGATGGACAGCTGAGAGAGGCACACGATTCGCCAGACCTCCCAAGAATCGAGTGCATATCCCGATGCGAATGTCCCCTCGGGACAGGTGGGAGCCCCCTTCTCCGTTCTCATCGTAGAGAAAATTTTGTCAATCACGTTGAATGACCAATTAATTAAGTCCATATTTCCAAAAAAAAGAGTAGTGGTTTCAGGAGAAATGCAGAGAAGTGCTCTGTAGGCAGACAGGACAAGAGCCTTGGGGAAGCCGATAAGGGAGCTGAGAAAAAAGCGTCTGTACTCTCTGAAGGCTTATAACTTGGCTTCTTAATGTCCTAGAGAGGTTAGGTTTGTTTTAGTGTACTCCAATCAAAAGCCCCTACAACCACAAAAAGGAATGGAGACATTAGCACTTATGGTTTGTAAATGGCACCCAGAATTATGTTGCACGAAGCACAATTTCACATCATTCTGGGTTCATTTGTGTGAAAACAAGGTCCAATCAGGCTGAAACGTTACAGGAAGGTAGAATCTATTGAGTTGTAAGTGATCTGAACGCTTCATGATGATAGCACTTTCCTAAGGGGGTCAAACCATGTCCCAAAGGTCACCGGATCTGGTGTCAATTTAAAGAAGTAGTCCAGTTACACATTTGTGGGCTTATAACTTGGCTTCTGAATGTCCTAGAGAGATCAGGTTTGTTTTAATGTGCTCCAATCAACAGCCCCTACAACCACAAAAAGGAATGGAGTCATTAGCACTTATGGTTTGTAAATGGCACCCAGAATTATGTTGCACGAAGCATAATTTCACTTCATTCTGGGTCCATTTGTGTGAAAACAAGGTCCAATCAGGCTGAAACGTTACAGGAAGGTAGAATCTATTGATTTGTAAGTGATCTGATTGTTTCATGATGATAGCACTTTCCTAAGGGGGTCAAACCATGTCCCAAAGGTCACCGGATCTGGTGTCAATTTAAAGAAGTAGTCCAGTTACACATTTGTGGGCTTATAACTTGGCTTCCTAATGTCCTAGAGAGATCAGGTTTGTTTTAGTGTACTCCAATCAACAGCCCCTACAACCACAAAAAGGAATGGAGTCATTAGCACTTATGGTTTGTAAATGGCACCCAAATTATGTTGCACGAAGCAAAATTTCACATCATTCTGGGTCCATTTGTGTGAAAACAAGGTCCAATCAGGCTGAAACACTACAAGAAGGTAGAATCTATTGAGTTGTAAGTGATCTGAACGTTTCATGATGATAGCACTTTCCTAAGGGGGTCAAACCATGTCCCAAATGTCACCGGATCTGGTGTCAATTTAAAGAAGTAGTCCAGTTACACATTTGTGGGCTTATAACTTGGCTTCTGAATGTCCTAGAGAGATCAGGTTTGTTTTAATGCACTTCAGTCAACAGCCCCTACAACCACAAAAAGGAATGGAGTCATTAGCACTTATGGTTTGTAAATGGCACCCAGAATTATGTTGCACGAAGCACAATTTCACTTCATTCTGGGTCCAGTTGTGTGAAAACAAGGTCCAATCAGGCTGAAATGTTACAGGAAGGTAGAATCTATTGAGTTGTAAGTGATCTGAACGTTTCATGATGATAGCACTTTCCTAAGGGGGTCCAACCATGTCCCAAAGGTCACCGGATCTGGTGTCAATTTAAAGAATTAGTCCAGTTACACATTTGTGGGCTTATAACTTGGCTTCTGAATGTCCTAGAGAGATCAGGTTTGTTTTAGTGTACTCCAATCAACAGCCCCTACAACCACAAAAAGGAATGGAGTCATTCGGACTTAAGGTTTGTAAATGGCACCCAGAATTATTTTGCACGAAGCACAATTTCACATCATTCTGGGTCCATTTGTGTGAAAACAAGGTCCAATCAGGCTGAAACGCTACAAGAAGGTAGAATCTATTGAGTTGTAAGTGATCTGAACGTTTCAAGATGATCGCACATTCCTATAGGGGGTAAAACCATGTCCCAAAGGTCACCGGGCCTGGTGTCACTTTAAAGAAGTAGTCCAGTTACACCTTTGTGGGCTTATAACTTGGCTTCTGAATGTCCTAGAGAGGTCAGGTTTGTTTTAGTGTACTCCAATCAACAGCCCCTACAACCACAAAAAGGAATGGAGTCATTAGCACTTATGGTTTGTAAATGGCACCCAGAATTATGTTGCACGAAGCACAATTTCACATCATTCTGGGTTCATTTGTGTGAAAACAAGGTCCAATCAGGCTGAAACGTTACAGGAAGGTAGAATCTATTGAGTTGTAAGTGATCTGAACGTTTCATGATGATCGCTCTTTCCTAAGGGGGTCAAACCATGTCCCAAAGGTCACCGGATCTGGTGTCAATTTAAAGAAGTAGTTCAGTTACACATTTGTGGGCTTATAACTTGGCTTCTGAATGTCCTAGAGAGATCAGGTTTGTTTTAGTGTACTCCAATCAACAGCCCCTACAACCTCAAAAAGGAATGGAGTCATTAGCACTTATGGTTTTTAAATGGCACCCAGAATTATGCTAAACTAAGCACAATTTCACATCATTCTGGGTTCATTTGTGTGAAAACAAGGTCCAATCAGGCTGAAACGTTACAGGAAGGTAGAATCTATTGAGTTGTAAGTGATCTGAACGTTTCATGATGATAGCACTTTCCTAAGGGGGTCAAACCATGTCCCAAATGTCACCAGGCCTGGTGTCACTTTAAAGAAGTAGTCCAGTTACACCTTTGTCAAGAGTCAAGAATCAAGAGACAAGAGTCAAGAGTCAAGAGTCATTTATTGTCATATTCTCCACATGTGCAGGACATACAGAGAAATGAAATTCAGTTTCAGCACACACAATTCAAAGATCAGACATACGTGGGTAAGACACATAACAAGAATTGGTGACTGCGGTCATTCGCAACATGAGTCGCGCTACCTTAATAGTTAGATGAAAAGGGTGTTACATGAGGAAAGTTCAGGGAGGGGAAAAAAAGGCATTAACAGGGTTACACCAGCAGGGTGTAGCACTCCCAATGCAAAAAAAACACCCGACATGGAAGCACAGACAGCACGTGTACAAAATCAGAGTCCAATGGGGAGGTGGGGGTGGGCGGGATCCTGAAGCCTCCAATGGGAGCTTCCACTGCGGCGCATCGACCAGCTGCAGAACAACAGGTGGGAGGGAGAGATAAGGAACAGAGAGCGCATTGAGGCCCTGCAGACATGTCAGCCTGAAGGGAGAGGGTGAAGGTCGGGACACAGCATCTGTCGGCATTCCTCCTTTTGTGGGGGTGTGTTGAGGCAGCCTTGAGAGGCTGCTATGGCGTCAGATAGGGATAAACATAACTTTGTTTAGGGAAGACAGAGATAATCTTCCCCTCCGTCTTGTAGTCTCTAAGTGGTCATTCATGTCCACCAGTGAAGCCAATTTTACATTCCACATCCCCGCATCGTCCGGCGACCCTCTCCAAGATCAAATCCATCTTGCGCACTAACACAGGCAACGCCGCAAGGACATTGTCCAGCTTACGGTTCACCTCGAGTAACGTCCCAGTCTGTGAGGTCACCGCACGAGCGGCACATTCCGTGGGTACGGGTCGCACTCCAATCGCTCCCGTCTTCCCAAATTTCCAGAAAACCAGATATCCTCCCACTCCAATCAGAAGAAATCCAGTGATCATTAGGCCGAATATCCACAAATCTTCCACGTCCTCGATGGACAGCTGAGAGAGGCACACGATTCGCCAGACCTCCCAAGAATCGAGTGCATATCCCGATGCGAATGTCCCCTCGGGACAGGTGGGAGCCCCCTTCTCCGTTCTCATCGTAGAGAAAATTTTGTCAATCACGTTGAATGACCAATTAATTAAGTCCATATTTCCAAAAAAAAGAGTAGTGGTTTCAGGAGAAATGCAGAGAAGTGCTCTGTAGGCAGACAGGACAAGAGCCTTGGGGAAGCCGATAAGGGAGCTGAGAAAAAAGCGTCTGTACTCTCTGAAGGCTTATAACTTGGCTTCTTAATGTCCTAGAGAGGTTAGGTTTGTTTTAGTGTACTCCAATCAAAAGCCCCTACAACCACAAAAAGGAATGGAGTCATTAGCACTTATGGTTTGTAAATGGCACCCAGAATTATGTTGCACGAAGCACAATTTCACATCATTCTGGGTTCATTTGTGTGAAAACAAGGTCCAATCAGGCTGAAACGTTACAGGAAGGTAGAATCTATTGAGTTGTAAGTGATCTGAACGCTTCATGATGATAGCACTTTCCTAAGGGGGTCAAACCATGTCCCAAAGGTCACCGGATCTGGTGTCAATTTAAAGAAGTAGTCCAGTTACACATTTGTGGGCTTATAACTTGGCTTCTGAATGTCCTAGAGAGATCAGGTTTGTTTTAATGTGCTCCAATCAACAGCCCCTACAACCACAAAAAGGAATGGAGTCATTAGCACTTATGGTTTGTAAATGGCACCCAGAATTATGTTGCACGAAGCATAATTTCACTTCATTCTGGGTCCATTTGTGTGAAAACAAGGTCCAATCAGGCTGAAACGTTACAGGAAGGTAGAATCTATTGATTTGTAAGTGATCTGATTGTTTCATGATGATAGCACTTTCCTAAGGGGGTCAAACCATGTCCCAAAGGTCACCGGATCTGGTGTCAATTTAAAGAAGTAGTCCAGTTACATTTGTAGGCTTATAACTTGGCTTCCTAATGTCCTAGAGAGATCAGGTTTGTTTTAATGTACTCCAATCAACAGCCCCTACAACCACAAAAAGGAATGGAGTCATTAGCACTTATGGTTTGTAAATGGCACCCAAATTATGTTGCACGAAGCACAATTTCACATCATTCTGGGTCCATTTGTGTGAAAACAAGGTCCAATCAGGCTGAAACACTACAAGAAGGTAGAATCTATTGAGTTGTAAGTGATCTGAACGTTTCATGATGATCGCACATTCCTATAGGGGGTAAAACCATGTCCCAAAGGTCACCGGGCCTGGTGTCACTTTAAAGAAGTAGTCCAGTTACACCTTTGTGGGCTTATAACTTGGCTTCTGAATGTCCTAGAGAGGTCAGGTTTGTTTTAGTGTACTCCAATCAACAGCCCCTACAACCACAAAAAGGAATGGAGTCATTAGCACTTATGGTTTGTAAATGGCACCCAGAATTATGTTGCACGAAGCACAATTTCACATCATTCTGGGTTCATTTGTGTGAAAACAAGGTCCAATCAGGCTGAAACGTTACAGGAAGGTAGAATCTATTGAGTTGTAAGTGATCTGAACGTTTCATGATGATCGCTCTTTCCTAAGGGGGTCAAACCATGTCCCAAAGGTCACCGGATCTGGTGTCAATTTAAAGAAGTAGTTCAGTTACACATTTGTGGGCTTATAACTTGGCTTCTGAATGTCCTAGAGAGATCAGGTTTGTTTTAGTGTACTCCAATCAACAGCCCCTACAACCTCAAAAAGGAATGGAGTCATTAGCACTTATGGTTTTTAAATGGCACCCAGAATTATGCTAAACTAAGCACAATTTCACATCATTCTGGGTTCATTTGTGTGAAAACAAGGTCCAATCAGGCTGAAACGTTACAGGAAGGTAGAATCTATTGAGTTGTAAGTGATCTGAACGTTTCATGATGATAGCACTTTCCTAAGGGGGTCAAACCATGTCCCAAATGTCACCAGGCCTGGTGTCACTTTAAAGAAGTAGTCCAGTTACACCTTTGTCAAGAGTCAAGAATCAAGAGACAAGAGTCAAGAGTCAAGAGTCATTTATTGTCATATTCTCCACATGTGCAGGACATACAGAGAAATGAAATTCAGTTTCAGCACACACAATTCAAAGATCAGACATACGTGGGTAAGACACATAACAAGAATTGGTGACTGCGGTCATTCGCAACATGAGTCGCGCTACCTTAATAGTTAGATGAAAAGGGTGTTACATGAGGAAAGTTCAGGGAGGGGAAAAAAAGGCATTAACAGGGTTACACCAGCAGGGTGTAGCACTCCCAATGCAAAAAAAACACCCGACATGGAAGCACAGACAGCACGTGTACAAAATCAGAGTCCAATGGGGAGGTGGGGGTGGGCGGGATCCTGAAGCCTCCAATGGGAGCTTCCACTGCGGCGCATCGACCAGCTGCAGAACAACAGGTGGGAGGGAGAGATAAGGAACAGAGAGCGCATTGAGGCCCTGCAGACATGTCAGCCTGAAGGGAGAGGGTGAAGGTCGGGACACAGCATCTGTCGGCATTCCTCCTTTTGTGGGGGTGTGTTGAGGCAGCCTTGAGAGGCTGCTATGGCGTCAGATAGGGATAAACATAACTTTGTTTAGGGAAGACAGAGATAATCTTCCCCTCCGTCTTGTAGTCTCTAAGTGGTCATTCATGTCCACCAGTGAAGCCAATTTTACATTCCACATCCCCGCATCGTCCGGCGACCCTCTCCAAGATCAAATCCATCTTGCGCACTAACACAGGCAACGCCGCAAGGACATTGTCCAGCTTACGGTTCACCTCGAGTAACGTCCCAGTCTGTGAGGTCACCGCACGAGCGGCACATTCCGTGGGTACGGGTCGCACTCCAATCGCTCCCGTCTTCCCAAATTTCCAGAAAACCAGATATCCTCCCACTCCAATCAGAAGAAATCCAGTGATCATTAGGCCGAATATCCACAAATCTTCCACGTCCTCGATGGACAGCTGAGAGAGGCACACGATTCGCCAGACCTCCCAAGAATCGAGTGCATATCCCGATGCGAATGTCCCCTCGGGACAGGTGGGAGCCCCCTTCTCCGTTCTCATCGTAGAGAAAATTTTGTCAATCACGTTGAATGACCAATTAATTAAGTCCATATTTCCAAAAAAAAGAGTAGTGGTTTCAGGAGAAATGCAGAGAAGTGCTCTGTAGGCAGACAGGACAAGAGCCTTGGGGAAGCCGATAAGGGAGCTGAGAAAAAAGCGTCTGTACTCTCTGAAGGCTTATAACTTGGCTTCTTAATGTCCTAGAGAGGTTAGGTTTGTTTTAGTGTACTCCAATCAAAAGCCCCTACAACCACAAAAAGGAATGGAGTCATTAGCACTTATGGTTTGTAAATGGCACCCAGAATTATGTTGCACGAAGCACAATTTCACATCATTCTGGGTTCATTTGTGTGAAAACAAGGTCCAATCAGGCTGAAACGTTACAGGAAGGTAGAATCTATTGAGTTGTAAGTGATCTGAACGCTTCATGATGATAGCACTTTCCTAAGGGGGTCAAACCATGTCCCAAAGGTCACCGGATCTGGTGTCAATTTAAAGAAGTAGTCCAGTTACACATTTGTGGGCTTATAACTTGGCTTCTGAATGTCCTAGAGAGATCAGGTTTGTTTTAATGTGCTCCAATCAACAGCCCCTACAACCACAAAAAGGAATGGAGTCATTAGCACTTATGGTTTGTAAATGGCACCCAGAATTATGTTGCACGAAGCATAATTTCACTTCATTCTGGGTCCATTTGTGTGAAAACAAGGTCCAATCAGGCTGAAACGTTACAGGAAGGTAGAATCTATTGATTTGTAAGTGATCTGATTGTTTCATGATGATAGCACTTTCCTAAGGGGGTCAAACCATGTCCCAAAGGTCACCGGATCTGGTGTCAATTTAAAGAAGTAGTCCAGTTACATTTGTAGGCTTATAACTTGGCTTCCTAATGTCCTAGAGAGATCAGGTTTGTTTTAATGTACTCCAATCAACAGCCCCTACAACCACAAAAAGGAATGGAGTCATTAGCACTTATGGTTTGTAAATGGCACCCAAATTATGTTGCACGAAGCACAATTTCACATCATTCTGGGTCCATTTGTGTGAAAACAAGGTCCAATCAGGCTGAAACACTACAAGAAGGTAGAATCTATTGAGTTGTAAGTGATCTGAACGTTTCATGATGATCGCACATTCCTATAGGGGGTAAAACCATGTCCCAAAGGTCACCGGGCCTGGTGTCACTTTAAAGAAGTAGTCCAGTTACACCTTTGTGGGCTTATAACTTGGCTTCTGAATGTCCTAGAGAGGTTAGGTTTGTTTTAGTGTACTCCAATCAAAAGCCCCTACAACCACAAAAAGGAATGGAGTCATTAGCACTTATGGTTTTTAAATGGCACCCAGAATTATGTTGCACGAAGCACAATTTCACATCATTCTGGGTTCATTTGTGTGAAAACAAGGTCCAATCAGGCTGAAACGTTACAGGAAGGTAGAATCTATTGAGTTGTAAGTGATCTGAACGTTTCATGATGATAGCACTTTCCTAAGGGGGTCAAACCATGTCCCAAAGGTCACCGGATCTGGTGTCAATTTAAAGAAGCAGTCCAGTTACACATTTGTGAGCTTATAACTTGGCTTCGGAATGTCCTAGAGAGATCAGGTTTGTTTTAATGTACTCCAATCAACAGCCCCTACAACTACAAAAAGGAATGGAGTCATTAGCACTTATGGTTTGTAAATGGCACCCAGAATTATGTTGCACGAAGCCCAATTTCACATCATTCTGGGTCCATTTGTGTGAAAACAAGGTCCAATCAGGCTGAAACGTTACAGGAAGGTAGAATCTATTGAGTTGTAAGTGATCTGAACGTTTCATGATGATAGCACTTTCCTAAGGGGGTCAAACCATGTCCCAAAGGTCACCGGATCTGGTGTCAATTTAAAGAAGTAGTTCAGTTACACATTTGTGGGCTTATAACTTGGCTTCTGAATGCCCTAGAGAGATCAGGTTTGTTTTAGTGTACTCCAATCAACAGCCCCTACAACCACAAAAAGGAATGGAGTCATTAGGACTTAAGGTTTGTAAATGGCACCCAGAATTATGTTGCACGAAGCACAATTTCACATCATTGTGGGTCCATTTGTGTGAAAAAAAGGTCCAATCAGGCTGAAACGCTACAAGAAGGTAGAATCTATTGAGTTGTAAGTGATCTGAACGTTTCAAGATGATCGCACATTCCTATAGGGGGTAAAACCATGTCCCAAAGGTCACCGGGCCTGGTGTCACTTTAAAGAAGTAGTCCAGTTACACCTTTGTGGGCTTATAACTTGGCTTCTGAATGTCCTAGAGAGGTCAGGTTTGTTTTAGTGTACTCCAATCAACAGCCCCTACAACCACAAAAAGGAATGGAGTCTTTAGCACTTATGGTTTGTAAATGGCACCCAAATTATGTTGCACGAAGCACAATTTCACATCATTCTGGGTCCATTTGTGTGAAAACAAGGTCCAATCAGGCTGAAACACTACAAGAAGGTAGAATCTATTGAGTTGTAATTGATCTGAACGTTTCATGATGATCGCACATTCCTATAGGGGGTAAAACCATGTCCCAAAGGTCACCGGGCCTGGTGTCACTTTAAAGAAGTAGTCCAGTTACACCTTTGTGGGCTTATAACTTGGCTTCTGAATGTCCTAGAGAGGTTAGGTTTGTTTTAGTGTACTCCAATCAAAAGCCCCTACAACCACAAAAAGGAATGGAGTCATTAGCACTTATGGTTTTTAAATGGCACCCAGAATTATGTTGCACGAAGCACAATTTCACATCATTCTGGGTTCATTTGTGTGAAAACAAGGTCCAATCAGGCTGAAACGTTACAGGAAGGTAGAATCTATTGAGTTGTAAGTGATCTGAACGTTTCATGATGATAGCACTTTCCTAAGGGGGTCAAACCATGTCCCAAAGGTCACCGGATCTGGTGTCAATTTAAAGAAGCAGTCCAGTTACACATTTGTGAGCTTATAACTTGGCTTCGGAATGTCCTAGAGAGATCAGGTTTGTTTTAATGTACTCCAATCAACAGCCCCTACAACTACAAAAAGGAATGGAGTCATTAGCACTTATGGTTTGTAAATGGCACCCAGAATTATGTTGCACGAAGCCCAATTTCACATCATTCTGGGTCCATTTGTGTGAAAACAAGGTCCAATCAGGCTGAAACGTTACAGGAAGGTAGAATCTATTGAGTTGTAAGTGATCTGAACGTTTCATGATGATAGCACTTTCCTAAGGGGGTCAAACCATGTCCCAAAGGTCACCGGATCTGGTGTCAATTTAAAGAAGTAGTTCAGTTACACATTTGTGGGCTTATAACTTGGCTTCTGAATGCCCTAGAGAGATCAGGTTTGTTTTAGTGTACTCCAATCAACAGCCCCTACAACCACAAAAAGGAATGGAGTCATTAGGACTTAAGGTTTGTAAATGGCACCCAGAATTATGTTGCACGAAGCACAATTTCACATCATTCTGGGTCCATTTGTGTGAAAAAAAGGTCCAATCAGGCTGAAACGCTACAAGAAGGTAGAATCTTTTGAGTTGTAGGTGATCTGAACGTTTCAAGATGATCGCACATTCCTATAGGGGGTAAAACCATGTCCCAAAGGTCACCGGGCCTGGTGTCACTTTAAAGAAGTAGTCCAGTTACACCTTTGTGGGCTTATAACTTTGCTTCTGAATGTCCTAGAGAGGTCAGGTTTGTTTTAGTGTACTCCAATCAACAGCCCCTACAACCACAAAAAGGAATGGAGTCTTTAGCACTTATGGTTTGTAAATGGCACCCAGAATTATGTTGCACGAAGCACAATTTCACATCATTCTGGGTTCATTTGTGTGAAAACAAGGTCCAATCAGGCTGAAACGTTACAGGAATGTAGAATCTATTGAGTTGTAAGTGATCTGAACGTTTCATGATGATAGCACTTTCCTAAGGGGGTTAAACCATGTCCCAAATGTCACCGGATCTGGTGTCAATTTAAAGAAGTAGTCCAGTTACACATTTGTGGGCTTATAACTTGGCTTCTGAATGTCCTAGAGAAATCACGTTTGTTTTAGTGTACTCCAATCAACATCCCCTACAACCTCAAAAAGGAATGGAGCCATTAGCACTTATGGTTTTTAAATGGCACCCAGAATTATGCTAAACTAAGCACAATTTCACATCATTCTGGGTTCATTTGTGTGAAAACAAGGTCCAATCAGGCTGAAATGTTACAGGAAGGTAGAATCTATTTAGTTGTAATTGATCTGAACGTTTCATGATGATAGCACTTTCCTAAGGGGGTCAAACCATGTCCCAAATGTCACCGGGCAAGGTGTCACTTTAAAGAAGTAGTCCAGTTACACCTTTGTGGGCTTATAACTTGGCTTCTGAATGTCCTAGAGAGGTTAGGTTTGTTTTAGTGTACTCCAATCAAAAGCCCCTACAACCACAAAAAGGAATGGAGTCATTAGCACTTATGGTTTGTAAATGGCACCCAGAATTATGTTGGACAAAGCACAATTTCACATCATTCTGTGTTCATTTGTGTGAAAACAAGGTCCAATCAGGCTGAAACGTTACAGGAAGGTAGAATCTATTGAGTTGTAAGTGATCTGAACGTTTCATGATGATAGCACTTTCCTAAGGGGGTCAAACCATGTCCCAAAGGTCACCGTATCTGGTGTCAATTTGAAGAAGTAGTCCAGTTACACCTTTGTGGGCTTATAACTTGGCTTCTGAATATCCTAGAGAGATCAGGTTTGTTTTAGTGTACTCCAATCAACATCCCCTACAACCTCAAAAAGGAATGGAGTCATTAGCACTTATGGTTTTTAAATGGCACCCAGAATTATGTTGCACGAAGCACAATTTCACATCATTCTGGGTTCATTTGTGTGAAAACAAGGTCCAATCAGGCTGAAACGTTACAGGAAGGTAGAATCTATTGAGTTGTAAGTGATCTGAACGTTTCATGATGATAGCACTTTCCTAAGGGGGTCAAACCATGTCCCAAAGGTCACCGGATCTGGTGTATATTTAAAGAAGTAGTCCAGTTACACATTTGTGGGCTTATAACTTGGCTTCTGAATGTCCTAGAGAGATCAGGTTTGTTTTAGTGTACTCCAATCAACAGCCCCTACAACCACAAAAAGGAATGGAGTCATTAGCACTTAAGGTTTGTAAATGGCACCCAGAATTATGTTGCACGAAGCACAATTTCACATCATTCTGGGTCCATTTGTGTGAAAACAAGGTCCAATCAGGCTGAAACGCTACAAGAAGGTAGAACCTATTGAGTTGTAAGTGATCTGAACGTTTCAAGATGATCGCACATTCCTATAGGGGGTAAAACCATGTCCCAAAGGTCACCGGGCCTGGTGTCTCTTTAAAGAAGTAGTCCAGTTACACCTTTGTGGGCTTATAACTTGGCTTCTGAATGTCCTAGAGAGGTTAGGTTTGTTTTAGTGTACTCCAATCAACAGCCCCTACAACCACAAAAAGGAATGGAGTCATTAGCCTTATGGTTTGTAAATGGCACCCAGAATTATGTTGCACGAAGCACAATTTCACATCATTCTGGGTTCATTTGTGTGAAAACAAGGTCCAATCAGGCTGAAACGTTACAGGAAGGTAGAATCTATTGAGTTGTAAGTGATCTGAACGTTTCATGATGATAGCACTTTCCTAAGGGGGTCAAACCATGTCCCAAAGGTCACCGGATCTGGTGTATATTTAAAGAAGTAGTCCAGTTACACCTTTGTGGGCTTATAACTTGGCTTCTGAATGTCCTAGAGAGATCAGGTTTGTTTTAATGTACTCCAATCAACAGCCCCTACAACCACAAAAAGGAATGGAGTCAATAGCACTTATGGTTTGTAAATGGCACCCAGAATTATGTTGCACGAAGCACAATTTCACATCATTCTGGGTTCATTTGTGTGAAAACAAGGTCCAATCAGGCTGAAACGTTACAGGACGGTAGAATCTATTGAGTTGTAAGTGATCTGAACATTTCATGATGATAGCACTTTCCTAACGGGGTCAAACCATGTCCCAAAGGTCACCGGATCTGGTGTCAATTTAAAGAAGTAGTCCAGTTACACATTTGTGGGCTTATAACTTGGCTTCTGAATGTCCTAGAGAGATCAGGTTTGTTTTAGTGTACTCCAATCAACATCCCCTACAACCTCAAAAAGGAATGGAGTCATTAGCACTTATGGTTTTTAAATGGCACCCAGAATTATGCTGCACTAAGCACAATTTCACATCATTCTGGGTCCATTTGTGTGAAAACAAGGTCCAATCAGGCTGAAACGCTACAAGAAGGTAGAATCTATTGAGTTGTAAGTGATCTGAACGTTTCATTATGATCGCACATTCCTATAGGGGGTCAAGCCATGTCTCAAAAGTCACCGGGCCTGGTGTCACTTTAAAGAAGTAGTCCAGTTACACCTTTGAGGTCTTATAACTTGGCTTCTGAATGTCCTAGAGAGATCAGGTTTGTTTTAGTGTACTCCAATCAACAGCCCCTACAACCTCAAAAAGGAATGGAGTCATTAGCACTTATGGTTTTTAAATGGCACCCAGAATTATGTTGCACGAAGCACAATTTCACATCATTATGGGTTCATTTGTGTGAAAACAAGGTCCAATAAGGCTGAAATGTTACAGGAAGGTAGAATCTATTGAGTTGTAAGCGATCTGAACGTTTCATGATGATAGCACTTTCCTAAGGTGGTCAAACCATGTCCCAAAGGTCACCGGATCTGGTGTCAATTTAAAGAAGTAGTCCAGTTACACCTTTGTGGGCTTATAACTTGGCTTCTGAATGTCCTAGAGAGATCAGGTTTGTTTTAATGTACTTCAATCAACCGCCCCTACAACCACAAAAAGGAATGGAGTCATTAGCACTTGTGGTTTGTAAATGGCACCCAGAATTATGTTGCACGAAGCACAATTTCACATCATTCTGGGTTCATTTGTGTGAAAACAAGGTCCAATCAGGCTGAAACGCTACAAGAAGGTAGAATCTATTGAGTTGTAAGTGATCTGAACGTTTCATGATGATAGAACTTTCCTAAGGGGGTCAAACCATGTCCCAAAGGTCACCGGACCTGGTGTCACTTTAAAGAAGTAGTCCAGTTACACCTTTGTGGGCTTATAACTTGGCTTCTGAATGTCCTAGAGAGATCAGGTTTGTTTTAATGTACTCCAATCAACAGCCCCTACAACCACAAAAAGGAATGGAGTCAATAGCACTTATGGTTTGTAAATGGCACCCAGAATTATGTTGCACGAAGCACAATTTCACATCATTCTGGGTTCATTTGTGTGAAAACAAGGTCCAATCAGGCTGAAACGTTACAGGAAGGTAGAATCTATTGAGTTGTAAGTGATCTGAACATTTCATGATGATAGCACTTTCCTAACGGGGTCAAACCATGTCCCAAAGGTCACCGGATCTGGTGTCAATTTAAAGAAGTAGTCCAGTTACACATTTGTGGGCTTATAACTTGGCTTCTGAATGTCCTAGAGAGATCAGGTTTGTTTTAGTGTACTCCAATCAACATCCCCTACAACCTCAAAAAGGAATGGAGTCATTAGCACTTATGGTTTTTAAATGGCACCCAGAATTATGCTGCACTAAGCACAATTTCACATCATTCTGGGTTCATTTGTGTGAAAACAAGGTCCAATCAGGCTGAAATGTTACAGGAAGGTAGAATCTATTGAGTTGTAAGTGATCTGAACGTTTCATGATGATAGCACTTTCCTAAGGGTGTCAAACCATGTCCCAAAGGTCACCGGATCTGGTGTCAATTTAAAGAAGTAGTCCAGTTACACATTTGTGGGCTTATAACGTGGCTTCTGAATGTCCTAGAGAGATCAGGTTTGTTTTAATGTACTCCAATCAACAGCCCCTACAACCACAAAAAGGAATGGAGTCATTAGCACTTATGGTTTGTAAATGGCACCCAGAATTATGTTGCACGAAGCACAATTTCACATCATTCTGGGTCCATTTGTGTGAAAACAAGGTCCAATCAGGCTGAAACGCTACAAGAAGGTAGAATCTATTGAGTTGTAAGTGATCTGTACGTTTCAAAATGATCGCACATTCCTATAGGGGGTAAAACCATGTCCCAAAGGTCACCGGGCCTGGTGTCACTTTAAAGAAGTAGTCCAGTTACACCTTTGTGGGCTTATAACTTGGCTTCTGAATGTCCTAGAGAGGTTAGGTTTGTTTTAGTGTACTCCAATCAAAAGCCCCTACAACCACAAAAAGGAATGGAATCATTAGCACTTATGGTTTGTAATTGGCACCCAGAATGATGCTGCACTAAGCACAATTTCACATCATTCTGGGTTCATTTGTGTGAAAACAAGGTCCAATCAGGCTGAAACGTTACAGGAAGGTAGAATCTATTGAGTTTTAAGGGATCTGAACGTTTCATGATGATAGCACTTTCCTAAGGGGGTCAAACCATGTCCCAAAGGTCACCGGATCTGGTGTCAATTTAAAGAAGTAGTCCAGTTACACATTTGTGGGCTTATAACTTGGCTTCTGAATGTCCTAGAGAGATCAGGTTTGTTTTAATGCACTTCAGTCAACAGCCCCTACAACCACAAAAAGGAATGGAGTCATTAGCACTTATGGTTTGTAAATGGCACCCAGAATTATGTCGCACGAAGCACAATTTCACTTCATTCTGGGTCCAATTGTGTGAAAACAAGGTCCAATCAGGCTGAAATGTTACAGGAAGGTAGAATCTATTGAGTTGTAAGTGATCTGAACGTTTCATGATGATAGCACTTTCCTAAGGGGGTCAAACCATGTCCCAAAGGTCACCGGATCTGGTGTCAATTTAATGAAGAAGTCCAGTACCAACATTTGTGGGCTTATAACTTGGCTTCTGAATGTCCTAGAGAGGTCAGGCCTGTTTTAGTGTACTCCAGTCAACAGCCCCTACAACCACAAAAAGGAATGGAGTCATTAGCACTTATGGTTTGTAAATGGCATCCAGAATTAAGTTGTACGAAGCACAATTTCAAATCATTCTGGGTCCATTTGTGTGAAAACAAGGTCCAATCAGGCTGAAACGTTACAGGAAGGTAGAATCTATTGAGTTGTAAGTGATCTGAACGTTTCATGCTGATAGCACTTTCCTAAGGAGGTCAAACTATGTCCCAAAGGTCACCGGATCTGGTGTCAATTTAAAGAAGTAGTCCAGTTACACATTTGTGGGCTTATAACTTGGCTTCTGAATGTCCTAGAGAGATCAGGTTTAATTTAGTGTACTCCAATAAACAGCCCCTACAACCACAAAAAGGAATGGAGTCATTAGCACTTATGGTTTGTAAATGGCACCCAGAATTATGTTGCACGAAGCACAATTTCACATCATTCTGGGTTCATTTGTGTGAAAACAAGGTCCAATCAGGCTGAAACGTTACAGGAAGTTAGAATCTATTGAGTTGTAAGTGATCTGAACGTTTCATGATGATAGCACTTTTACTAAGGGGGTCAAACCATGTCCCAAAGGTCACCGGATCTGGTGTCAATTTAAAGAAGTAGTCCAGTTACACATTTGTGGGCTTATAACTTGGCTTCTGAATGTCCTAGAGAGGTCAGGCTTGTTTTAGTGTACTCCAATCAAGAGCCCCTACAACCTCAAAAAGGAATGGAGTCATTAGCACTTATGGTTTTTAAATGGCACCCAGAATTATGTTGCACGAAGCACAATTTCACATCATTATGGGTTCATTTGTGTGAAAACAAGGTCCAATAAGGCTGAAATGTTACAGGAAGGTAGAATCTATTGAGTTGTAAGCGATCTGAACGTTTCATGATGATAGCACTTTCCTAAGGGGGTCAAACCATGTCCCAAAGGTCACCGGATCTGGTGTCAATTTAAAGAAGTAGTCCAGTTACACCTTTGTGGGCTTATAACTTGGCTTCTGAATGGCCTAGAGAGATCAGGTTTGTTTTAATGTACTTCAATCAACCGCCCCTACAACCACAAAAAGGAATGGAGTCATTAGCACTTATGGTTTGTAAATGGCACCCAGAATTATGTTGCACGAAGCACAATTTCACATCATTCTGGGTTCATTTGTGTGAAAACAAGGTCCAATCAGGCTGAAACGCTACAAGAAGGTAGAATCTATTGAGTTGTAAGTGATCTGAACGTTTCATGATGATAGAACTTTCCTAAGGGGGTCAAACCATGTCCCAAAGGTCACCGGACCTGGTGTCACTTTAAAGAAGTAGTCCAGTTACACCTTTGTGGGCTTTTAACTTGGCTTCTGAATGTCCTAGAGAGATCAGGTTTGTTTTAATGTACTCCAATCAACAGCCCCTACAACCACAAAAAGGAATGGAGTCATTAGCACTTATGGTTTTTAAATGGCACCCAGAATTATGCTGCACTAAGCACAATTTCACATCATTCTGGGTCCATTTGTGTGAAAACAAGGTCCAATCAGGCTGAAACGCTACAAGAAGGTAGAATCTATTGAGTTGTAAGTGATCTGAACGTTTCATTATGATCGCACATTCCTATAGGGGGTCAAGCCATGTCTCAAAAGTCACCGGGCCTGGTGTCACTTTAAAGAAGTAGTCCAGTTACACCTTTGAGGTCTTATAACTTGGCTTCTGAATGTCCTAGAGAGATCAGGTTTGTTTTAGTGTACTCCAATCAACAGCCCCTACAACCTCAAAAAGGAATGGAGTCATTAGCACTTATGGTTTTTAAATGGCACCCAGAATTATGTTGCACGAAGCACAATTTCACATCATTCTGGGTTCATTTGTGTGAAAACAAGGTCCAATAAGGCTGAAATGTTACAGGAAGGTAGAATCTATTGAGTTGTAAGCGATCTGAACGTTTCATGATGATAGCACTTTCCTAAGGGGGTCAAACCATGTCCCAAAGGTCACCGGATCTGGTGTCAATTTAAAGAAGTAGTCCAGTTACACCTTTGTGGGCTTATAACTTGGCTTCTGAATGTCCTAGAGAGATCAGGTTTGTTTTAATGTACTCCAATCAACAGCCCCTACAACCACAAAAAGGAATGGAGTCAATAGCACTTATGGTTTGTAAATGGCACCCAGAATTATGTTGCACGAAGCACAATTTCACATCATTCTGGGTTCATTTGTGTGAAAACAAGGTCCAATCAGGCTGAAACGTTACAGGAAGGTAGAATCTATTGAGTTGTAAGTGATCTGAACATTTCATGATGATAGCACTTTCCTAACGGGGTCAAACCATGTCCCAAAGGTCACCGGATCTGGTGTCAATTTAAAGAAGTAGTCCAGTTACACATTTGTGGGCTTATAACTTGGCTTCTGAATGTCCTAGAGAGATCAGGTTTGTTTTAGTGTACTCCAATCAACATCCCCTACAACCTCAAAAAGGAATGGAGTCATTAGCACTTATGGTTTTTAAATGGCACCCAGAATTATGCTGCACTAAGCACAATTTCACATCATTCTGGGTTCATTTGTGTGAAAACAAGGTCCAATCAGGCTGAAATGTTACAGGAAGGTAGAATCTATTGAGTTGTAAGTGATCTGAACGTTTCATGATGATAGCACTTTCCTAAGGGTGTCAAACCATGTCCCAAAGGTCACCGGATCTGGTGTCAATTTAAAGAAGTAGTCCAGTTACACATTTGTGGGCTTATAACTTGGCTTCTGAATGTCCTAGAGAGATCAGGTTTGTTTTAATGTACTCCAATCAACAGCCCCTACAACCACAAAAAGGAATGGAGTCATTAGCACTTATGGTTTGTAAATGGCACCCAGAATTATGTTGCACGAAGCACAATTTCACATCATTCTGGGTCCATTTGTGTGAAAACAAGGTCCAATCAGGCTGAAACGCTACAAGAAGGTAGAATCTATTGAGTTGTAAGTGATCTGTACGTTTCAAAATGATCAAACATTCCTATAGGGGGTAAAACCATGTCCCAAAGGTCACCGGGCCTGGTGTCACTTTAAAGAAGTAGTCCAGTTACACCTTTGTGGGCTTATAACTTGGCTTCTGAATGTCCTAGAGAGGTTAGGTTTGTTTTAGTGAACTCCAATCAAAAGCCCCTACAACCACAAAAAGGAATGGAATCATTAGCACTTATGGTTTGTAATTGGCACCCAGAATGATGCTGCACTAAGCACAATTTCACATCATTCTGGGTTCATTTGTGTGAAAACAAGGTCCAATCAGGCTGAAACGTTACAGGAAGGTAGAATCTATTGAGTTTTAAGTGATCTGAACCTTTCATGATGATAGCACTTTCCTAAGGGGGTCAAACCATGTCCCAAAGGTCACCGGATCTGGTGTCAATTTAAAGAAGTAGTCCAGTTACACATTTGTGGGCTTATAACTTGGCTTCTGAATGTCCTAGAGAGATCAGGTTTGTTTTAATGCACTTCAGTCAACAGCCCCTACAACCACAAAAAGGAATGGAGTCATTAGCACTTATGGTTTGTAAATGGCACCCAGAATTATGTTGCACGAAGCACAATTTCACTTCATTCTGGGTCCAATTGTGTGAAAACAAGCTCCAATCAGGCTAAAATGTTACAGGAAGGTAGAATCTATTGAGTTGTAAGTGATCTGAACGTTTCATGATGATCGCACTTTCCTAAGGGGGTCAAACCATGTCCCAAAGGTCACCGGATCTGGTGTCAATTTAAAGAAGTAGTCCAGTTACACATTTGTGGGCTTATAACTTGGCTTCTGAATGTCCTAGAGCGATCAGGTTTGTTTTATTGTACTCCAATCAACAGCCCCTACAACCACAAAAAGGAATGGAGTCATTAGCACTTATGGTTTGTAAATGGCACCCAGAATTATGTTGCACGAAGCACAATTTCACATCATTCTGGGTTCATTTGTGTGAAAACAAGGTCCAATCAGGCTGAAACGTTACAGGAAGGTAGAATCTATTGAGTTGTAAGTGATCTGAACGTTTCATGATGATAGCACTTTCCTAAGGGGGTCAAACCATGTCCCAAAGGTCACCGGATCTGGTGTCAATTTAATGAAGTAGTCCAGTACCAACATTTGTGGGCTTATAACTTGGCTTCTGAATGTCCTAGAGAGGTCAGGCCTGTTTTAGTGTACTCCAGTCAACAGCCCCTACAACCACAAAAAGGAATGGAGTCATTAGCACTTATGGTTTGTAAATGGCATCCAGAATTAAGATGCACGAAGCACAATTTCAAATCATTCTGGGTCCATTTGTGTGAAAACAAGGTCCAATCAGGCTGAAACGTTACAGGAAGGTAGAATCTATTGAGTTGTAAGTGATCTGAACGTTTCATGCTGATAGCACTTTCCTAAGGAGGTCAAACTATGTCCCAAAGGTCACCGGATCTGGTGTCAATTTAAAGAAGTAGTCCAGTTACACATTTGTGGGCTTATAACTTGGCTTCTGAATGTCCTAGAGAGATCAGGTTTAATTTAGTGTACTCCAATAAACAGCCCCTACAACCACAAAAAGGAATGGAGTCATTAGCACTTATGGTTTGTAAATGGCACCCAGAATTATGTTGCACGAAGCACAATTTCACATCATTCTGGGTTCATTTGTGTGAAAACAAGGTCCAATCAGGCTGAAACGTTACAGGAAGTTAGAATCTATTGAGTTGTAAGTGATCTGAACGTTTCATGATGATAGCACTTTTACTAAGGGGGTCAAACCATGTCCCAAAGGTCACCGGATCTGGTGTCAATTTAAAGAAGTAGTCCAGTTACACATTTGTGGGCTTATAACTTGGCTTCTGAATGTCCTAGAGAGGTCAGGCTTGTTTTAGTGTACTCCAATCAACAGCCCCTACAACCACAAAAAGGAATGGAGTGATTAGCACTTATGGTTTGTAAATGGCACCCAGAAATATGTTGCACGAAGCACAATTTCACATCATTCTGGGTCCGTTTGTGTGAAAACAAGGTCAAATCAGGCTGAAACGTTACAAGAAGGTAGAATCTATTGAGTTGTAAGTGATCTGAACGTTTCATGATGATCGCACATTCCTATAGGGGGTCAAACCATGTCCCAAAGGTCACCGGGCCTGGTGTCACTTTAAAGAAGTAGTCCTGTTACACCTTCGTGGGCTTATAACTTGGCTTCTGAATGTCCTAGAGAGATCAGGTTTAATTTAGTGTACTCCAATAAACAGCCCCTACAACCAAAAAAAGGAATGGAGTCATTAGCACTTATGGTTTGTAAATGGCACCCAGAATTATGTTGCACGAAGCACAATTTCACATCATTCTGGGTTCATTTGTGTGAAAACAAGGTCCAATCAGGCTGAAACGTTACAGGAAGGTAGAATCTATTGAGTTGTAAGTGATCTGAACGTTTCATGATGATAGCACTTTCCTAAGGGGGTCAAACCATGTCCCAAAGGTCACCGGATCTGGTGTCAATTTAAAGAAGTAGTCCAGTTACACATTTGTGGGCTTATAACTTGGCTTCTGAATGTCCTAGAGAGGTCAGGCTTGTTTTAGTGTACTCCAATCAACAGCCCCTACCACCACAAAAAGGAATGGAGTGATTAGCACTAATGGTTTTAAATGGCACCCAGAATTATGTTGCACGAAGCACAATTTCACATCATTCTGGGTCCATTTGTGTGAAAACAAGGTCCAATCAGGCTGAAACGTTACAAGAAGGTAGAATCTATTGAGTTGTAAGTGATCTGAACGTTTCATGATGATCACACATTCCTGTAGGGGGTAAAACCATGTCCCAAAGGTCACCGGGCCTGGTGTCACTTTAAAGAAGTAGTCCAGTTACACATTTGTGGGCTTATAACTTGGCTTCTGAATATCCTAGAGAGGTCAGGTTTGTTTTAGGGTACTCCAATCAACAGCCCCTATTACCCCAAAAAGGAATGGAGTCATTAGCACTTATGGTTTTTAGATGGCACCCAGAATTATGTTGCACGAAGCACAATTTCACATCATTCTGGGTTCATTTGTGTGAAAACAAGGTCCAATCAGGCTGAAACGTTACAGGAAGGTAGAATCTATTGAGTTGTAAGTGATCTGAACGTTTCATGATGATAGCACTTTTCTAAGGGGGTCAAACCATGTCCCAAAGGTCATCGGATCTGGTGTCATTTTAAAGAAGTAGTCCAGTTACACATTTGTGGGCTTATAACTTGGCTTCTGAATGTCCTAGAGAGGTCAGGCTTGTTTTAGTGTACTCCAGTCAACAGCCCCTACAACCACAAAAAGGAATGGAGTGATTAGCACTTATGGTTTGTAAATGGCACCCAGAAATATGTTGCACGAAGCACAATTTCACATCATTCTGGGTCCATTTGTGTGAAAACAAGGTCCAATCAGGCTGAAACGTTACAAGAAGGTAGAATCTATTGAGTTGTAAGTGATCTGAACGTTTCAAGATGATCGCACATTCCTATAGGGGGTCAAACCATGTCCCAAAGGTCACCGGGCCTGGTGTCACTTTAAAGAAGTAGTCCTGTTACACCTTTGTGGGCTTATAACTTGGCTTCTGAATGTCCTAGAGGGATCAGGTTTAATTTAGTGTACTCCAATAAACAGCCCCTACAACCACAAAAAGGAATGGAGTCATTAGCACTTATGGTTTGTAAATGGCACCCAGAATTATGTTGCACGAAGCACAATTTCACATCATTCTGGGTTCATTTGTGTGAAAACAAGGTCCAATCAGGCTGAAACGTTACAGAAAGGTAGAATCTATTGAGTTGTAAGTGATCTGAACGTTTCATGATGATAGCACTTTCCTAAGGGGGTCAAACCATGTCCCAAAGGTCACCGGATCTGGTGTCAATTTAAAGAAGTAGTCCAGTACCAACATTTGTGGGCTTATAACTTGGCTTCTGAATGTCCTAGAGAGGTCAGGCTTGTTTTAGTGTACTCCAGTCAACAGCCCCTACAACCACAAAAAGGAATGGAGTCATTAGCACTTATGGTTTGTAAATGGCATCCAGAATTAAGTTGTACGAAGCACAATTTCAAATCATTCTGGGTCCATTTGTGTGAAAACAAGGTCCAATCAGGCTGAAACGTTACAGGAAGGTAGAATCTATTGAGTTGTAAGTGATCTGAACGTTTCATGCTGATAGCACTTTCCTAAGGAGGTCAAACTATGTCCCAAAGGTCACCGGATCTGGTGTCAATTTAAAGAAGTAGTCCAGTTACACATTTGTGGGCTTATAACTTGGCTTCTGAATGTCCTAGAGAGATCAGGTTTAATTTAGTGTACTCCAATAAACAGCCCCTACAACCACAAAAAGGAATGGAGTCATTAGCACTTATGGTTTGTAAATGGCACCCAGAATTATGTTGCACGAAGCACAGTTTCACATCATTCTGGGTTCATTTGTGTGAAAACAAGGTCCAATCAGGCTGAAACGTTACAGGAAGGTAGAATCTATTGAGTTGTAAGTGATCTGAACGTTTCATGATGATAGCACTTTCCTAAGGGGGTCAAACCATGTCCCAAAGGTCACCGGATCTGGTGTCAATTTAAAGAAGTAGTCCAGTTACACATTTGTGGGCTTATAACTTGGCTTCTGAATGTCCTAGAGAGGTCAGGCTTGTTTTAGTGTACTCCAATCAACAGCCCCTACCACCACAAAAAGGAATGGAGTGATTAGCACTAATGGTTTTAAATGGCACCCAGAATTATGTTGCACGAAGCACAATTTCACATCATTCTGGGTCCATTTGTGTGAAAACAAGGTCCAATCAGGCTGAAACGTTACAAGAAGGTAGAATCTATTGAGTTGTAAGTGATCTGAACATTTCATGATGATCACACATTCCTGTAGGGGGTAAAACCATGTCCCAAAGGTCACCGGGCCTGGTGTCACTTTAAAGAAGTAGTCCAGTTACACCTTTGTGAGCTTATAACTTGGCTTCTGAATATCCTAAAGAGGTCAGGTTTGTTTTAGAGTACTCCAGTTAAACGCCCCCATTACCCCAAAAAGGAATGTAGTCATTAGCACTTATGGTTTTTAAATGGCACCCAGAATTATGTTGCACGAAGCACAATTTCACATCATTCTGGGTTCATTTGTGTGAAAACAAGGTCCAATCAGGCTGAAACGTTACAGGAAGGTAGAATCTATTGAGTTGTAAGTGATCTGAACGTTTCATGCTGATAGCACTTTCCCAAGGAGGTCAAACTATGTCCCTAAACATACACTACACAAACAGGTCTAACAAACCTGATCTCTCTAGGACATTCAGAAGCCAAGTTATAAGCCCACAAAGGTTTAACTGGACTACTTCTTTAAAGTGACACCAGGCCCGGTGACCTTTAGGACATGGTTTAACCCCCTTAGGAAAGTGCTATCATCATGAAACGTTCAGATCACTTACAACTCAATAGATTCTACCTTCTTGTAGCGTTTCAGCCTGATTGGACCTTGTTTTCACACAAATGAACCCAGAATGATGTGAAATTGTGCTTCGTGCAACATAATTCTGGGTGCCATTTACAAACCATAAGTGCTAATGACTCCATTCCTTTTTGTGGTTGTAGGGGCTGTTGATTGGAGTATACTAAAACAAACCTGATCTCTCTAGGACATTCAGAAGCCAAGTTATAAGCCCACGAATGTGTAACTGGACTACTTCTTTAAATTGACACCAGATCCGGTGACCTTTGGGACATGGTTTGACCCCCTTAGGAAAGTGCTATCATGATGAAACGTTCAGATCACTTACAACTCAATAGATTCTACCTTCCTGTAACGTTTCAGCCTGATTGGACCTTGTTTTCACACAAATGAACCCAGAATGATGTGAAATTGTGCTTTTTGCAACATAAATCTGGGTGCCATTTAAAAACCATAAGTCCTAATGACTCCATTCCTTTTTGTGGTTGTAGGGGCTATTGATTGGAGTATACTAAAACAAACCTGATCTCTCTAGGACATCCAGAAGCCAAGTTGTAAGCCCACAAATGTGTAACTGGACTACTTTAAATTGACACCAGGCCCGGTGACCTTTGGGACATGGTTTGACCCCCTTAGGAAAGTGCTATCATGATGAAACGTTCAGATCACTTACAACTCAATAGATTCTACCTTCCTGTAACGTTTCAGCCTGATTGGACCTTGTTTTCACACAAATGAACCCAGAATGATGTGAAATTGTGCTTCGTGCAACATAATTCTGGGTGCCATTTACAAACCATAAGTGCTAATGACTCCATTCCTTTTTGTGGTTGTAAGGGCTGTTGACTGGAGTATACTAAAACAAACCTGATCTCTCTAGGACATTCAGAAGCCAAGTTATAAGCCCTCAAAGGTGTAACTGGACTACTTCTTTAAAGTGACACCAGGCCCGGTGACCTTTGGGACATGGTTTTACCCCCTATAGGATTGTACGATCATCTTGAAACGTTCAGATCACTTACAACTCAATAGATTCTACCTTCTTGTAGCGTTTCAGCCTGATTGGACCTTGTTTTCACTCAAATGGACCCAAAATGATGTGAAATTGTGCTTCATGCAACATAATTCTGGGTGCCATTTACAAACCTTAAGTGCTAATGACTCCATTCCTTTTTGTGGTTGTAGGGGCTGTTGATTGGAGTACACTAAAACAAACCTAACCTCTCTAGGACATTCAGAAGCCAAGTTATAAGCCTTCAAAGGTGTAACTGGACTACTTCTTTAAAGTGACACCAGGCCCGGTGACCGTTGGGACATGGTTTGACCCCCTATAGGAATGTGCGATCATCTTGAAACGTTCAGATCACTTACAACTCAATAGATTCTACCTTCCTGTAACGTTTCAGCCTGATTGGACCTTGTTTTAACACAAATGGACCCAGAATGATGTGAAATTGTGCTTCGTGCAACATAATTCTGGGTGCCATTTACAAACCTTAAGTGCTAATGACTCCATTCATTTTTGTGGTTGTAGGGGCTGTTGATTGGAGTACACTAAAACAAACCTAACCTCTCTAGGACATTCAGAAGCCAAGTTATAAGCCCACAAAGGTGTAACTGGACTACTTCTTTAAAGTGACACCAGGCCCGGTGACCTTTGGGACATGGTTTGACCCCCTTAGGAAAGTGCTATCATCATGAAACGTTCAGATCACTTACAACTCAATAGATTCTACCTTCCTGTAACGTTTCAGCCTGATTGGACCTTGTTTTCACACAAATGAACCCAGAATGATGTGAAATTGTGCTTCGTGCAACATAATTCTGGGTGCCATTTACAAACGATAAGTGCTAATGACTCCATTCCTTTTTGTGGTTGTAGGGGCTGGTGATTGGAGAACACTAAAACAAACCTAACCTCTCTAGGACATTCAGAAGCCATGTTATAAGCCCACAAAGGTGTAACTGGACTGCTTCTTTAAAGTGACACCAGGCCCGGTGACCTTTGGGACATGGTTTGACCCCCTATAGGAATGTGCGATCATCTTGAAACGTTCAGATCACTTACAACTCAATAGATTCTACCTTCCTATAACGTTTCAGCCCTATTTGACCTTGTTTTCACACAAATGAACCCAGAATGATGTGAAATTGTGCTTCGTGCAACATAATTCTGGGTGCCATTTAAAAACCATAAGTGCTAATGACTCCATTCCTTTTTGAGGTTTTAGGGGCTGTTGATTGGAGTACACTAAAACAAACCTGATCTCTCTAGGATATTCAGAAGCCAAGTTATAAGCCCTCAAAGGTGTAACTGGACTACTTCTTTAAAGTGACACCAGGCCCGGTGACCTTTGGGACATGGTTTGACCCCCTATAGGAATGTGCGATCATCATGAAACGTTCAGATCACTTACAACTCAATAGATTCTACCTTCTTGTAACGTTTCAGCCTTATTGGACCTTGTTTTCACACAAATGGACCCAGAATGATGTGAAATTGTGCTTCGTGCAACATAATTCTGGGTGCCATTTACAAACCATAAGTGCTAATGACTCCATTCCTTTTTGTGGTTGTAGGGGCTGTTGGTTGGAGTACATTAAAACAAACCTGATCTCTCTAGGACATTCAGAAGCCAAGTTATAAGCCCACAAATGTGTAACTGGACTACTTCTTTAAATTGGCACCAGATCCGGTGACCTTTGGGACATGGTTTGACCCCCTTAGGAAAGTGCTATCATCATGAAACGTTCAGATCACTTACAACTCAATAGATTCTACCTTCCTGTAACGTTTCAGCATGATTGGACCTTGTTTTCACACAAATGAACCTAGAATGATGTGAAATTGTGCTTCGTGCAACATAATTCTGGGTGCCATTTACAAACCATAAGTGCTAATGACTCCATTCCTTTTTGTGGTTGTAGGGGCTGTTGATTGGAGTACACTAAAACAAACCTAACCTCTCTAGGACATTCAGAAGCCAAGTTATAAGCCCACAAAGGTGTAACTGGACTACTTCTTTAAAGTGACACCAGGCCCGGTGACCTTTGGGACATGGTTTTACCCCCTATTGGAATGTGCGATCATCTTGAAACGTTCAGATCACTTACAACTCAATTGATTCTACCTTCTTGTAACGTTTCAGCCTTATTGGACCTTGTTTTCACACAAATGGACCCAGAATGATGTGAAATTGTGCTTCGTGCAACATAATTCTGGGTGCCATTTACAAACCATAAGTGCTAATGATTCCATTCCTTTTTGTGGTTGTAGGGGCTGTTGGTTGGAGTACATTAAAACAAACCTGATCTCTCTAGGACATTCAGAAGCCAAGTTATAAGCCCACAAATGTGTAACTGGACTACTTCTTTAAATTGGCACCAGATCCGGTGACCTTTGGGACATGGTTTGACCCCCTTAGGAAAGTGCTATCATCATGAAACGTTCAGATCACTTACAACTCAATAGATTCTACCTTCCTGTAACGTTTCAGCATGATTGGACCTTGTTTTCACACAAATGGACCCAGAATGATGTGAAATTGTGCTTCGTGCAACATAATTCTGGGTGCCATTTACAAACCATAAGTGCTAATGACTCCATTCCTTTTTGTGGTTGTAGGGGCTGTTGATTGGAGTACACTAAAACAAACCTAACCTCTCTAGGACATTCAGAAGCCAAGTTATAAGCCCACAAAGGTGTAACTGGACTACTTCTTTAAAGTGACACCAGGCCCGGTGACCTTTGGGACATGGTTTTACTCCCTATTGGAATGTGCGATCATCTTGAAACGTTCAGATCACTTACAACTCAATTGATTCTACCTTCTTGTAGCGTTTCAGACTGATTGGACCTTGTTTTCACACAAATGGACCCAGAATGATGTGAAATTGTGCTTCGTGCAACATAATTCTGGGTGCCATTTACAAACCATAAGTGCTAATGACTCCATTCCTTTTTGTGGTTGTAGGGGCTGTTGGTTGGAGTACATTAAATCAAACCTGATCTCTCTAGGACATTCAGAAGCCAAGTTATAAGCCCACAAATGTGTAACTGGACTAATTCTTTAAATTGGCACCAGATCCGGTGACCTTTGGGACATGGTTTGACCCCCTTAGGAAAGTGCTATCATCATGAAACGTTCAGATCACTTACAACTCAATAGATTCTACCTTCCTGTAACGTTTCAGCATGATTGGACCTTGTTTTCACACAAATGAACCCAGAATGATGTGAAATTGTGCTTCGTGCAACATAATTCTGGGTGCCATTTACAAACCATAAGTGCTAATGACTCCATTCCTTTTTGTGGTTGTAGGGGCTGTTGATTGGAGTACACTAAAACAAACCTAACCTCTCTAGGACATTCAGAAGCCAAGTTATAAGCCCTCAAAGGTGTAACTGGACTACTTCTTTAAAGTGACACCAGGCCCGGTGACCTTTGGGACATGGTTTTACCCCCTATAGGAATGTGCGATCATCTTGAAACGTTCAGATCACTTACAACTCAATTGATTCTACCTTCTTGTAGCGTTTCAGACTGATTGGACCTTGTTTTCACACAAATGGACCCAGAATGATGTGAAATTGTGCTTCGTGCAACATAATTCTGGGTGCCATTTACAAACCATAAGTGCTAATGACTCCATTCCTTTTAGTGGTTGTAGGGGCTGTTGATTGGAGTATACTAAAACAAACCTGATCTCTCTAGGACATCCAGAAGCCAAGTTATAAGCCCACAAATGTGTAACTGGACTACTTCTTTAAATTGACACCAGATCCGGTGACCTTTGGGACATGGTTTGACCCCCTTAGGAAAGTGCTATCATGATGAAACGTTCAGATCACTTACAACACAATAGATTCTACCTTCCTGTAACGTTTCAGCCTGATTGGACCTTGTTTTCACACAAATGAACCCAGAATGATGTGAAATTGTGCTTCGTGCAACATAATTCTGGGTGCCATTTAAAAACCATAAGTGCTAATGACTCCTTTCCTTTTTGTGGTTGTAGGGGCTGTTGATTGGAGTATACTAAAACAAACCTGATCTCTCCAGGACATTCAGAAGCCAAGTTATAAGCCCACAAAGGTGTAACTGGACTACTTATTTAAATGGACGCCAGATCCGGTGACCTTTGGGACATGGTTTGACCCCCTTAGGAAAGGGCTATCATCATGAAACGTTCAGATCACTTACAACTCAATAGATTCTACCTTCCTGTAACGTTTCAGCCTGATTGGACCTTGTTTTCACACAAATGCACCCAGAATGATGTGAAATTGTGCTTCGTGCAACATAATTCTGGGTGCCATTTAAAAACCATAAGTGCTAATGACTCCATTCCTTTTTGAGGTTGTAGGGGCTGTTGATTGGAGTACACTAAAACAAACCTGATCTCTCTAGGACATTCAGAAGCCAAGTTATAAGCCCTCAAAGGTGTAACTGGACTACTTCTTTAAAGTGACACCAGGCCCGGTGACCTTTGGGACATGGTTTTACCCCCTATAGGAATGTGGGATCATCTTGAAACGTTCAGATCACTTACAACTCAATAGATTCTACCTTCTTGTAGCGTTTCAGCCTGATTGGACCTTGTTTTCACACAAATGGACCCAGAATGATGTGAAATTGTGCTTCGTGCAACATAATTCTGGGTGCCATTTACAAACCTTAGGTGCTAATGACTCCATTCCTTTGTGTGGTTGTAGGGAATGTTGATTGGAGTACACTAAAACAAACCTAACCTCTCTAGGACATTCAGAAGCCAGGTTATAAGCCCACAAAGGTGTAACTGGACTACTTCTTTAAAGTGACACCAGGCCCGGTGACCTTTGGGACATGGTTTGACCCCCTTAGGAAAGTGCTATCATCATGAAACGTTCAGATCACTTACAACTCAATAGATTCTACCTTCTTGTAGCGTTTCAGCCTGATTGGACCTTGTTTTCACACAAATGAACCCAGAATGATGTGAAATTGTGCTTCGTGCAACATAATTCTGGGTGCCATTTACAAACCATAAGTGCTAATGACTCCATTCATTTTGTGGTTGTAGGGGCTGTTGATTGGAGTATACTAAAACAAACCTGATCTCTCTAGGACATTCAGAAGCCAAGTTATAAGCCCACAAATGTGTAACTGGACTACTTCTTTAAATTGACACCAGATCCGGTGACCTTTGGGACATGGTTTGACCCCCTTAGGAAAGTGCTATCATGATGAAACGTTCAGATCACTTACAACTCAATAGATTCTACCTTCCTGTAACGTTTCAGCCTGATTGGACCTTGTTTTCACACAAATGAACCCAGAATGATGTGAAATTGTGCTTCGTGCAACATAAATCTGGGTGCCATTTAAAAACCATAAGTGCTAATGACTCCATTCCTTTTTGTGGTTGTAGGGGCTATTGATTGGAGTATACTAAAACAAACCCGATCTCTCTAGGACATCCAGAAGCCAAGTTATAAGCCCACAAATGTGTAACTGGACTACTTTAAATTGACACCAGATCCGGTGACCTTTGGGACATGGTTTGACCCCCTTTGGAAAGTGCTATCATGATGAAACGTTCACATCACTTACAACTCAATAGATTCTACCTTCCTGTAACGTTTCAGCCTGATTGGACCTTGTTTTCACACAAATGAACCCAGAATGATGTGAAATTGTGCTTCGTGCAACATAATTCTGGGTGCCATTTAAAAACCATAAGTGCTAATGACTCCATTAATTTTTGTGGTTGTAGGGGCTGTTGACTGGAGTATACTAAAACAAACCTGATCTCTCTAGGACATTCAGAAGCCAAGTTATAAGCCCTCAAAGGTGTAACTGGACTACTTCTTTAAAGTGACACCAGGCCCGGTGACCTTTGGGACATGGTTTTACCCCCTATAGGATTGTGCGATCATCTTGAAACGTTCAGATCACTTACAACTCAATAGATTCTACCTTCTTGTAGCGTTTCAGCCTGATTGGACCTTGTTTTCACACAAATGGACCCAGAGTGATGTGAAATTGTGCATCGTGCAACATAATTCTGGCTGCCATTTACAAACCTTAAGTGCTAATGACTCCATTCCTTTTTGTGGTTGTAGGGGCTGTTGATTGGGGTACACTAAAACAAACCTAACCTCTCTAGGACATTCAGAAGCCAAGTTATAAGCCCACAAAGGTGTAACTGGACTACTTCTTTAAAGTGACACCAGGCCCGGTGACCGTTGGGACATGGTTTGACCCCCTATAGGAATGTGCGATCATCTTGAAACGTTCAGATCACTTACAACTCAATAGATTCTACCTTCCTGTAACGTTTCAGCCTGATTGGACCTTGTTTTCACACAAATGAACCCAGAATGATGTGAAATTGTGCTTCGTGCAACATAATTCTGGGTGCCATTTAAAAACCATAAGTGCTAATGACTCCATTCCTTTTTGTGGTTGTAGGGGCTGTTGATTGGAGTATACTAAAACAAACCTGATCTCTCTAGGACATTCAGAAGCCAAGTTATAAGCCCACAAAGGTGTAACTGGACTACTTCTTTAAATTGACACCAGATCCGGTGACCTTTGGGACATGGTTTGACCCCCTTAGGAAAGTGCTATCATCATGAAACGTTCAGATCACTTACAACTCAATAGATTCTACCTTCCTGTAACATTTCAGCCTGATTGGACCTTGTTTTCACACAAATGAACCCAGAATGATGTGAAATTGTGCTTCGTGCAACATAAATCTGGGTGCCATTTAAAAACCATAAGTGCTAATGACTCCATTCATTTTTGTGGTTGTAGGGGCTGTTGATTGGAGTACACTAAAACAAACCTGATCTCTCTAGGACATTCAGAAGCCAAGTTATAAGCCCTCAAAGGTGTAACTGGACTACTTCTTTAAAGTGACACCAGGCCCGGTGAGCTTTGGGACATGGTTTGACCCCCTATAGGAATGTGCGATCATCTTGAAACGTTCAGATCACTTACAACTCAATAGATTCTACCTTCTTGTAGCGTTTCAGCCTGATTGGACCTTGTTTTCACACAAATGGACCCAGAATGATGTGAAATTGTGCTTCGTGCAACATAATTCTGGGTGCCATTTACAAACCTTAAGTGCTAATGACTCCATTCCTTTTTGTGGTTGTAGGGGCTGTTGATTGGAGTACACTAAAACCAACCTAACCTCTCTAGGACATTCAGAAGCCAAGTTATAAGCCCACAAAGGTGTAACTGGACTACTTCTTTAAAGTGACACCAGGCCCGGTGACCTTTGGGACATGGTTTGACCCCCTTAGGAAAGTGCTATCATCATGAAACGTTCAGATCACTTACAACTCAATAGATTCTACCTTCCTGTAACGTTTCAGCCCTATTTGACCTTGTTTTCACACAAATGAACCCAGAATGATGTGAAATTGTGCTTCGTGCAACATAATTCTGGGTGCCATTTAAAAACCATAAGTGCTAATGACTCCATTCCTTTTTGTGGTTGTAGGGGCTGTTGATTGGAGTATACTAAAACAAACCTGATCTCTCTAGGACATTCAGAAGCCAAGTTATAAGCCCACAAAGGTTTAACTGGACTACTTCTTTAAAGTGACACCAGGCCCGGTGACCTTTGGGACATGGTTTTACCCCCTATAGGAATGTGGGATCATCTTGAAACGTTCAGATAACTTACAACTCAATAGATTCTACCTTCTTGTAGCGTTTCAGCCTGATTGGACCTTGTTTTCACACAAATGGACCCAGAATGATGTGAAATTGTGCTTCGTGCAACATAATTCTGGGTGCCATTTACAAACCTTAGGTGCTAATGACTCCATTCCTTTGTGTGGTTGTAGGGGCTGGTGATTGGAGAACACTAAAACAAACCTAACCTCTCTAGGATATTCAGAAGCCACGTTATAAGCCCTCAAAGGTGTAACTGGACTACTTCTTTAAAGTGACACCAGGCCCGGTGACCTTTGGGACATGGTTTGACCCCCTATAGGAATGTGCGATCATCATGAAACGTTCAGATCACTTACAACTCAATAGATTCTACCTTCTTGTAACGTTTCAGCCTTATTGGACCTTGTTTTCACACAAATGGACCCAGAATGATGTGAAATTGTGCTTCGTGCAACATAATTCTGGGTGCCATTTACAAACCATAAGTGCGAATGACTCCATTCCTTTTTGTGGTTGTAGGGGCTGTTGGTTGGAGTACATTAAATCAAACCTGATCTCTCTAGGACATTCAGAAGCCAAGTTATAAGCCCACAAATGTGTAACTGGACTACTTCTTTAAATTGGCACCAGATCCGGTGACCTTTGGGACATGGTTTGACCCCCTTAGGAAAGTGCTATCATCATGAAACGTTCAGATCACTTACAACTCAATAGATTCTACCTTCCTGTAACGTTTCAGCATGATTGGACCTTGTTTTCACACAAATGAACCCAGAATGATGTGAAATTGTGCTTCGTGCAACATAATTCTGGGTGCCATTTACAAACCATAAGTGCTAATGACTCCATTCCTTTTTGTGGTTGTAGGGGCTGTTGATTGGAGTACACTAAAACAAACCTAACCTCTCTAGGACATTCAGAAGCCAAGTTATAAGCCCACAAAGGTGTAACTGGACTACTTCTTTAAAGTGACACCAGGCCCGGTGACCTTTGGGACATGGTTTTACCCCCTATAGGAATGTGCGATCATCTTGAAACGTTCAGATCACTTACAACTCAATTGATTCTACCTTCTTGTAGCGTTTCAGACTGATTGGACCTTGTTTTCACACAAATGGACCCAGAATGATGTGAAATTGTGCTTCGTGCAACATAATTCTGGGTGCCATTTACAAACCATAAGTGCTAATGACTCCATTCCTTTTAGTGGTTGTAGGGGCTGTTGATTGGAGTATACTAAAACAAACCTGATCTCTCTAGGACATCCAGAAGCCAAGTTATAAGCCCACAAATGTGTAACTGGACTACTTCTTTAAATTGACACCAGATCCGGTGACCTTTGGGACATGGTTTGACCCCCTTAGGAAAGTGCTATCATGATGAAACGTTCAGATCACTTACAACACAATAGATTCTACCTTCCTGTAACGTTTCAGCCTGATTGGACCTTGTTTTCACACAAATGAACCCAGAATGATGTGAAATTGTGCTTCGTGCAACATAATTCTGGGTGCCATTTAAAAACCATAAGTGCTAATGACTCCTTTCCTTTTTGTGGTTGTAGGGGCTGTTGATTGGAGTATACTAAAACAAACCTGATCTCTCCAGGACATTCAGAAGCCAAGTTATAAGCCCACAAAGGTGTAACTGGACTACTTATTTAAATGGACGCCAGATCCAGTGACCTTTGGGACATGGTTTGACCCCCTTAGGAAAGGGCTATCATCATGAAACGTTCAGATCACTTACAACTCAATAGATTCTACCTTCCTGTAACGTTTCAGCCTGATTGGACCTTGTTTTCACACAAATGCACCCAGAATGATGTGAAATTGTGCTTCGTGCAACATAATTCTGGGTGCCATTTAAAAACCATAAGTGCTAATGACTCCATTCCTTTTTGAGGTTGTAGGGGCTGTTGATTGGAGTACACTAAAACAAACCTGATCTCTCTAGGACATTCAGAAGCCAAGTTATAAGCCCTCAAAGGTGTAACTGGACTACTTCTTTAAAGTGACACCAGGCCCGGTGACCTTTGGGACATGGTTTTACCCCCTATAGGAATGTGGGATCATCTTGAAACGTTCAGATCACTTACAACTCAATAGATTCTACCTTCTTGTAGCGTTTCAGCCTGATTGGACCTTGTTTTCACACAAATGGACCCAGAATGATGTGAAATTGTGCTTCGTGCAACATAATTCTGGGTGCCATTTACAAACCTTAGGTGCTAATGACTCCATTCCTTTGTGTGGTTGTAGGGAATGTTGATTGGAGTACACTAAAACAAACCTAACCTCTCTAGGACATTCAGAAGCCAGGTTATAAGCCCACAAAGGTGTAACTGGACTACTTCTTTAAAGTGACACCAGGCCCGGTGACCTTTGGGACATGGCTTGACCCCCTTAGGAAAGTGCTATCATCATGAAACGTTCAGATCACTTACAACTCAATAGATTCTACCTTCTTGTAGCGTTTCAGCCTGATTGGACCTTGTTTTCACACAAATGAACCCAGAATGATGTGAAATTGTGCTTCGTGCAACATAATTCTGGGTGCCATTTACAAACCATAAGTGCTAATGACTCCATTCATTTTGTGGTTGTAGGGGCTGTTGATTGGAGTATACTAAAACAAACCTGATCTCTCTAGGACATTCAGAAGCCAAGTTATAAGCCCACAAATGTGTAACTGGACTACTTCTTTAAATTGACACCAGATCCGGTGACCTTTGGGACATGGTTTGACCCCCTTAGGAAAGTGCTATCATGATGAAACGTTCAGATCACTTACAACTCAATAGATTCTACCTTCCTGTAACGTTTCAGCCTGATTGGACCTTGTTTTCACACAAATGAACCCAGAATGATGTGAAATTGTGCTTCGTGCAACATAAATCTGGGTGCCATTTAAAAACCATAAGTGCTAATGACTCCATTCCTTTTTGTGGTTGTAGGGGCTATTGATTGGAGTATACTAAAACAAACCCGATCTCTCTAGGACATCCAGAAGCCAAGTTATAAGCCCACAAATGTGTAACTGGACTACTTTAAATTCACACCAGATCCGGTGACCTTTGGGACATGGTTTGACCCCCTTTGGAAAGTGCTATCATGATGAAACGTTCACATCACTTACAACTCAATAGATTCTACCTTCCTGTAACGTTTCAGCCTGATTGGACCTTGTTTTCACACAAATGAACCCAGAATGATGTGAAATTGTGCTTCGTGCAACATAATTCTGGGTGCCATTTAAAAACCATAAGTGCTAATGACTCCATTCCTTTTTGTGGTTGTAGGGGCTGTTGACTGGAGTATACTAAAACAAACCTGATCTCTCTAGGACATTCAGAAGCCAAGTTATAAGCCCTCAAAGGTGTAACTGGACTACTTCTTTAAAGTGACACCAGGCCCGGTGACCTTTGGGACATGGTTTTACCCCCTATAGGATTGTGCGATCATCTTGAAACGTTCAGATCACTTACAACTCAATAGATTCTACCTTCTTGTAGCGTTTCAGCCTGATTGGACCTTGTTTTCACACAAATGGACCCAGAGTGATGTGAAATTGTGCTTCGTGCAACATAATTCTGGCTGCCATTTACAAACCTTAAGTGCTAATGACTCAATTCCTTTTTGTGGTTGTAGGGGCTGTTGATTGGGGTACACTAAAACAAACCTAACCTCTCTAGGACATTCAGAAGCCAAGTTATAAGCCCACAAAGGTGTAACTGGACTACTTCTTTAAATTGACACCAGATCCGGTGACCTTTGGGACATGGTTTGACCCCCTTAGGAAAGTGCTATCATCATGAAACGTTCAGATCACTTACAACTCAATAGATTCTACCTTCCTGTAACATTTCAGCCTGATTGGACCTTGTTTTCACACAAATGAACCCAGAATGATGTGAAATTGTGCTTCGTGCAACATAAATCTGGGTGCCATTTAAAAACCATAAGTGCTAATGACTCCATTCATTTTTGTGGTTGTAGGGGCTGTTGATTGGAGTACACTAAAACAAACCTGATCTCTCTAGGACATTCAGAAGCCAAGTTATAAGCCCTCAAAGGTGTAACTGGACTACTTCTTTAAAGTGACACCAGGCCCGGTGAGCTTTGGGACATGGTTTTACCCCCTATAGGAATGTGCGATCATCTTGAAACGTTCAGATCACTTACAACTCAATAGATTCTACCTTCTTGTAGCGTTTCAGCCTGATTGGACCTTGTTTTCACACAAATGGACCCAGAATGATGTGAAATTGTGCTTCGTGCAACATAATTCTGGGTGCCATTTACAAACCTTAAGTGCTAATGACTCCATTCCTTTTTGTGGTTGTAGGGGCTGTTGATTGGAGTACACTAAAACCAACCTAACCTCTCTAGGACATTCAGAAGCCAAGTTATAAGCCCACAAAGGTGTAACTGGACTACTTCTTTAAAGTGACACCAGGCCCGGTGACCTTTGGGACATGGTTTGACCCCCTTAGGAAAGTGCTATCATCATGAAACATTCAGATCACTTACAACTCAATAGATTCTACCTTCCTGTAACGTTTCAGCCCTATTTGACCTTGTTTTCACACAAATGAACCCAGAATGATGTGAAATTGTGCTTCGTGCAACATAATTCTGGGTGCCATTTAAAAACCATAAGTGCTAATGACTCCATTCCTTTTTGTGGTTGTAGGGGCTGTTGATTGGAGTATACTAAAACAAACCTGATCTCTCTAGGACATTCAGAAGCCAAGTTATAAGCCCACAAAGGTTTAACTGGACTACTTCTTTAAATTGACACCAGATCCGGTGACCTTTGGGACATGGTTTGACCCCCTTAGGAAAGTGCTATCATTATGAAACGTTCAGATCACTTACAACTCAATAGATTCTACCTTCCTGTAACGTTTCAGCCTGATTGGACCTTGTTTTCACACAAATGAACCCAGAATGATGTGAAATTGTGCTTCGTGCAACATAATTCTGGGTGCCATTTACAATTCATAAGTGCTAATGACTCCATTTCTTTTTGTGGTTGTAGGGGCTGTTGATTGGAGTACACTAAAACAAACCTAACCTCTCTAGGACATTCAGAAGCCAAGTTATAAGCCCACAAAGGTGTAACTGGACTACTTCTTTAAAGTGACACCAGGCCCGGTGACCTTTGGGACATGGTTTGACCCCCTTAGGAAAGTGCTATCATCATGAAACGTTCAGATCACTTACAACTCAATAGATTCTACCTTCCTGTAACGTTTCAGCCCTATTTGACCTTGTTTTCACACAAATGAACCCAGAATGATGTGAAATTGTGCTTCGTGCAACATAATTCTGGGTGCCATTTAAAAACCATAAGTGCTAATGACTCCATTCCTTTTTGTGGTTGTAGGGGCTGTTGATTGGAGTATACTAAAACAAACCTGATCTCTCTAGGACATTCAGAAGCCAAGTTATAAGCCCACAAAGGTTTAACTGGACTACTTCTTTAAATTGACACCAGATCCGGTGACCTTTGGGACATGGTTTGACCCCCTTAGGAAAGTGCTATCATTATGAAACGTTCAGATCACTTACAACTCAATAGATTCTACCTTCCTGTAACGTTTCAGCCTGATTGGACCTTGTTTTCACACAAATGAACCCAGAATGATGTGAAATTGTGCTTCGTGCAACATAATTCTGGGTGCCATTTACAATTCATAAGTGCTAATGACTCCATTTCTTTTTGTGGTTGTAGGGGCTGTTGATTGGAGTACACTTAAACAAACCTAACCTCTCTAGGACATTCAGAAGCCAAGTTATAAGCCCACAAAGGAGTAACTGGACTACTTCTTTAAAGTGACACCAGGCCCGGTGACCTTTGGGACATGGTTTTACCCCCTATAGGAATGTGCGATCATCTTGAAACGTTCAGATCACTTACAACTCAATTGATTCTACCTTCTTGTAGCGTTTCAGCCTGATTGGACCTTGTTTTCACACAAATGGACCCAGAATGATGTGAAATTGTGCTTCGTGCAACATAATTCTGGGTGCCATTTACAAACCATAAGTGCTAATGACTCCATTCCTTTTTGTGGTTGTAGGGGCTGTTGATTGGAGTACACTAAAACAAACCTGATCTCTCTAGGACATTCAGAAGCCAAGTTATAAGCCCACAAATGTGTAACTGGACTACTTCTTTAAATTGACACCAGATCCGGTGACCTTTGGGACATGGTTTGACCCCCTTAGGAAAGTGCTATCATGATGAAACGTTCAGATCACTTACAACTCAATAGATTCTACCTTCCTGTAACGTTTCAGCCTGATTGGACCTTGTTTTCACACAAATGAACCCAGAATGATGTGAAATTGTGCTTCGTGCAACATAATTCTGGGTGCCATTTAAAAACCATAAGTGCTAATGACTCCATTCCTTTTTGTGGTTGTAGGGGCTGTTGATTGGAGTATACTAAAACAAACCTGATCTCTCTAGGACATTCAGAAGCCAAGTTATAAGCCCACAAAGGTGTAACTGGACTACTTCTTTAAATGGACACCAGATCCGGTGACCTTTGGGACATGGTTTGACCCCCTTAGGAAAGTGCTATCATCATGAAACGTTCAGATCACTTAAAACTCAATAGATTCTACCTTCCTGTAACATTTCAGCCTGATTGGACCTTGTTTTCACACAAATGAACCCAGAATGATGTGAAATTGTGCTTCATGCAACATAATTCTGGGTGCGATTTAAAAACCATAAGTGCTAATGACTCCATTCCTTTTTGAGGTTGTAGGGGCTGTTGATTGGAGTACACTAAAACAAACCTGATCTCTCTAGGACATTCAGAAGCCAAGTTATAAGCCCTCAAAGGTGTAACTGGACTACTTCTTTAAAGTGACACCAGGCCCGGTGACCTTTGGGACATGGTTTTACCCCCTATAGGAATGTGCGATCATCTTGAAACGTTCAGATCACTTACAACTCAATAGATTCTACCTTCTTGTAGCGTTTCAGCCTGATTGGACCTTGTTTTCACACAAATGGACCCAGAATGATGTGAAATTGTGCTTCATGCAACATAATTCTGGGTGCCATTTACAAACCTTAAGTGCTAATGACTCCATTCCTTTTTGTGGTTGTAGGGGCTGTTGATTCGAGTACACTAAAACAAACCTAACCTCTCTAGGACATTCAGAAGCCAAGTTATAAGCCCACAAAGGTGTAACTGGACTACTTCTTTAAAGTGACACCAGGCCCGGTGACCTTTGGGACATGGTTTGACCCCCTTAGGAAAGTGCTATCATCATGAAACGTTCAGATCACTTACAACTCAATAGATTCAACCTTCCTGTAACGTTTCAGCCTGATTGGACCTTGTTTTCACACAAATGAACCCAGAATGATGTGAAATTGTGCTTCGTGCAACATAATTCTGGGTGCCATTTACAAACCATAAGTGCTAATGACTCCATTCCTTTTTGTGGTTGTAGGGGCTGTTGATTGGAGTACACTAAAACAAACCTGATCTCTCTAGGACATTCAGAAGCCAAGTTATAAGCCCACAAATGTGTAACTGGACTACTTCTTTAAATTGACACCAGATCCGGTGACCTTTGGGACATGGTTTGACCCCCTTAGGAAAGTGCTATCATGATGAAACGTTCAGATCACTTACAACTCAATAGATTCTACCTTCCTGTAACGTTTCAGCCTGATTGGACCTTGTTTTCACACAAATGAACCCAGAATGATGTGAAATTGTGCTTCGTGCAACATAATTCTGGGTGCCATTTAAAAACCATAAGTGCTAATGACTCCATTCCTTTTGGTGGTTGTAGGGGCTGTTGATTGGAGTATACTAAAACAAACCTGATCTCTCTAGGACATTCAGAAGCCAAGTTATAAGCCCACAAAGGTGTAACTGGACTACTTCTTTAAATGGACACCAGATCCGGTGACCTTTGGGACATGGTTTGACCCCCTTAGGAAAGTGCTATCATCATGAAACGTTCAGATCACTTACAACTCAATAGATTCTACCTTCCTGTAACATTTCAGCCTGATTGGACCTTGTTTTCACACAAATGAACCCAGAATGATGTGAAATTGTGCTTCATGCAACATAATTCTGGGTGCGATTTAAAAACCATAAGTGCTAATGACTCCATTCTTTTTTGAGGTTGTAGGGGCTGTTGATTGGAGTACACTAAAACAAACCTGATCTATCTAGGACATTCAGAAGCCAAGTTATAAGCCCTGAAAGGTGTAACTGGACTACTTCTTTAAAGTGACACCAGGCCCGGTGACCTTTGGGACATGGTTTTACCCCCTATAGGAATGTGCGATCATCTTGAAACGTTCAGATCACTTACAACTCAATAGATTCTACCTTCTTGTAGCGTTTCAGCCTGATTGGACCTTGTTTTCACACAAATGGACCCAGAATGATGTGAAATTGTGCTTCGTGCAACATAATTCTGGGTGCCATTTACAAACCTTAAGTGCTAATGACTCCATTCCTTTTTGTGGTTGTAGGGGCTGTTGATTGGAGTACACTAAAACAAACCTAACCTCTCTAGGACATTCAGAAGTCAAGTTATAAGCCCACAAAGGTGTAACTGGACTACTTCTTTAAAGTGACACCAGGCCCGGTGACCTTTGGGACATGGTTTGACCCCCTTAGGAAAGTGCTATCATCATGAAACGTTCAGATCACTTACAACTCAATAGATTCAACCTTCCTGTAACGTTTCAGCCTGATTGGACCTTGTTTTCACACAAAAGAACCCAGAATGATGTGAAATTGTGCTTCGTGCAACATAATTCTGGGTGCCATTTACAAACCATAAGTGCTAATGACTCCATTCCTTTTTGTGGTTGTAGGGGCTGGTGATTGGAGAACACTAAAACAAACCTAACCTCTCTAGGACATTCAGAAGCCATGTTATAAGCCCTCAAAGGTGTAACTGGACTACTTCTTTAAAGTGACACCAGGCCCGGTGACCTTTGGGACATGGTTTTACCCACTATAGGAATGTGCGATCATCTTGAAACGTTCAGATCACTTACAACTCAATAGATTCTACCTTCTTGTAGCGTTTCAGCCTGATTGGACCTTGTTTTCACACAAATGGACCCAGAATGATGTGAAATTGTGCTTCGTGCAACATAATTCTGGGTGCCATTTACAAACCTTAAGTGCTAATGACTCCATTCCTTTTTGTGGTTGTAGGGGCTGTTGATTGGAGTATACTAAAACAAACCTGATCTCTCTAGGACATTCAGAAGCCAAGTTATAAGCCCACAAAGGTGTAACTGGACTACTTCTTTAAATTGACACCAGATCCGGTGACCTTTGGGACATGGTTTGACCCCCTTAGGAAAGTGCTATCATCATGAAACGTTCAGATCACTTACAACTCAATAGATTCTACCTTCCTGTAACATTTCAGCCTGATTGGACCTTGTTTTCACACAAATGAACCCAGAATGATGTGAAATTGTGCTTCGTGCAACATAAATCTGGGTGCCATTTAAAAACCATAAGTGCTAATGACTCCATTCCTTTTTGTGGTTGTAGGGGCTGTTGATTGGAGTACACTAAAACAAACCTGATCTCTCTAGGACATACAGAAGCCAAGTTATAAGCCCTCAAAGGTGTAACTGGACTACTTCTTTAAAGTGACACCAGGCCCGGTGACCTTTGGGACATGGTTTTACCCCCTATAGGAATGTGCGATCATCTTGAAACGTTCAGATCACTTACAACTCAATAGATTCTACCTTCTTGTAGCGTTTCAGCCTGATTGGACCTTGTTTTCACACAAATGGACCCAGAATGATGTGAAATTGTGCTTCGTGCAACATAATTCTGGGTGCCATTTACAAACCTTAAGTGCTAATGACTCCATTCCTTTTTGTGGTTGTAGGGGCTGTTGATTGGAGTATACTAAAACAAACCTAACCTCTCTAGGACATTCAGAAGCCAAGTTATAAGCCCACAAAGGTGTAACTGGACTACTTCTTTAAAGTGACACCAGGCCCGGTGACCTTTGGGACATGGTTTGACCCCCTTAGGAAAGTGCTATCATCATGAAATGTTCAGATCACTTACAACTCAATAGATTCTACCTTCCTGTAACGTTTCAGCCTGATTGGACCTTGTTTTCACACAAATGAACCCAGAATGATGTGAAATTGTGCTTCGTGCAACATAATTCTGGGTGCCATTTACAAACCATAAGTGCTAATGACTCCATTCCTTTTTGTGGTTGTAGGGGCTGGTGATTGGAGAACACTAAAACAAACCTAACCTCTCTAGGACATTCAGAAGCCATGTTATAAGCCCACAAAGGTGTAACTGGACTGCTTCTTTAAAGTGACACCAGGCCCGGTGACCTTTGGGACATGGTTTGACCCCCTATAGGAATGTGCGATCATCTTGAAAGGTTCAGATCACTTACAACTCAATAGATTCTACCTTCCTGTAACGTTTCAGCCCTATTTGACCTTGTTTTCAAACAAATGAACCCAGAATGATGTGAAATTGTGCTTCGTGCAACATAATTCTGGGTGCCATTTACAAACCATAAGTGCTAATGACTCCATTCCTTTTTGTGGTTGTAGGGGCTGTTGATTGGAGTACACTAAAACAAACCTGATCTCTCTAGGACATTCAGAAGCCAAGTTATAAGCCCTCAAAGGTGTAACTGGACTACTTCTTTAAAGTGACACCAGGCCCGGTGACCTTTGGGACATGGTTTTACCCCCTATAGGAATGTGCGATCATCTTGAAACGTTCAGATCACTTACAACTCAATAGATTCTACCTTCTTGTAGCGTTTCAGCCTGATTGGACCTTGTTTTCACACAAATGGACCCAGAATGATGTGAAATTGTGCTTCGTGCAACATAATTCTGGGTGCCATTTACAAACCTTAAGTGCTAATGACTCCATTCCTTTTTGTGGTTGTAGGGGCTGTTGATTGGAGTATACTAAAACAAACCTAACCTCTCTAGGACATTCAGAAGCCAAGTTATAAGCCCACAAAGGTGTAACTGGACTACTTCTTTAAAGTGACACCAGGCCCGGTGACCTTTGGGACATGGTTTGACCCCCTTAGGAAAGTGCTATCATCATGAAACGTTCAGATCACTTACAACTCAATAGATTCTACCTTCCTGTAACGTTTCAGCCTGATTGGACCTTGTTTTCACACAAATGAACCCAGAATGATGTGAAATTGTGCTTCGTGCAACATAATTCTGGGTGCCATTTACAAACCATAAGTGCTAATGACTCCATTCCTTTTTGTGGTTGTAGGGGCTGGTGATTGGAGAACACTAAAACAAACCTAACCTCTCTAGGACATTCAGAAGCCATGTTATAAGCCCACAAAGGTGTAACTGGACTGCTTCTTTAAAGTGACACCAGGCCCGGTGACCTTTGGGACATGGTTTGACCCCCTATAGGAATGTGCGATCATCTCGAAAGGTTCAGATCACTTACAACTCAATAGATTCTACCTTCCTGTAACGTTTCAGCCCTATTTGACCTTGTTTTCACACAAATGAACCCAGAATGATGTGAAATTGTGCTTCGTGCAACATAATTCTGGGTGCCATTTACAAACCATAAGTGCTAATGACTCCATTCCTTTTTGTGGTTGTAGGGGCTGTTGATTGGAGTACACTAAAACAAACCTGATCTCTCTAGGACATTCAGAAGCCAAGTTATAAGCCCACAAAGGTGTAACTGGACTACTTCTTTAAATGGACACCAGATCCGGTGACCTTTGGGACATGGTTTGACCCCCTTAGGAAAGTGCTATCATCATGAAACGTTCAGATCACTTACAACTCAATAGATTCTACCTTCCTGTAACGTTTCAGCCTGATTGGACCTTGTTTTCACACAAATGAACCCAGAATGATGTGAAATTGTGCTTCGTGCAACATAATTCTGGGTGCCATTTAAAAACCATAAGTGCTAATGACTCCATTCCTTTTGGTGGTTGTAGGGGCTGTTGATTGGAGTATACTAAAACAAACCTGATCTCTCTAGGACATTCAGAAGCCAAGTTATAAGCCCACAAAGGTGTAACTGGACTACTTCTTTAAATGGACACCAGATCCGGTGACCTTTGGGACATGGTTTGACCCCCTTAGGAAAGTGCTATCATCATGAAACGTTCAGATCACTTACAACTCAATAGATTCTACCTTCCTGTAACATTTAGGCCTGATTGGACCTTGTTTTCACACAAATGAACCCAGAATGATGTGAAATTGTGCTTCATGCAACATAATTCTGGGTGCGATTTAAAAACCATAAGTGCTAATGACTCCATTCTTTTTTGAGGTTGTAGGGGCTGTTGATTGGAGTACACTAAAACAAACCTGATCTCTCTAGGACATTCAGAAGCCAAGTTATAAGCCCTGAAAGGTGTAACTGGACTACTTCTTTAAAGTGACACCAGGCCCGGTGACCTTTGGGACATGGTTTTACCCCCTATAGGAATGTGCGATCATCTTGAAACGTTCAGATCACTTACAACTCAATAGATTCTACCTTCTTGTAGCGTTTCAGCCTGATTGGACCTTGTTTTCACACAAATGGACCCAGAATGATGTGAAATTGTGCTTCGTGCAACATAATTCTGGGTGCCATTTACAAACCTTAAGTGCTAATGACTCCATTCCTTTTTGTGGTTGTAGGGGCTGTTGATTGGAGTACACTAAAACAAACCTAACCTCTCTAGGACATTCAGAAGCCATGTTATAAGCCCACAAAGGTGTAACTGGACTGCTTCTTTAAAGTGACACCAGGCCCGGTGACCTTTGGGACATGGTTTGACCCCCTATAGGAATGTGCGATCATCTTGAAAGGTTCAGATCACTTACAACTCAATAGATTCTACCTTCCTGTAACGTTTCAGCCCTATTTGACCTTGTTTTCACACAAATGAACCCAGTATGATGTGAAATTGTGCTTCGTGCAACATAATTCTGGGTGCCATTTACAAACCATAAGTGCTAATGACTCCATTCCTTTTTGTGGTTGTAGGGGCTGTTGATTGGAGTACACTAAAACAAACCTGATCTCTCTAGGACATTCAGAAGCCAAGTTATAAGCCCACAAAGGTGTAACTGGACTACTTCTTTAAATGGACACCAGATCCGGTGACCTTTGGGACATGGTTTGACCCCCTTAGGAAAGTGCTATCATCATGAAACGTTCAGATCACTTACAACTCAATAGATTCTACCTTCCTGTAACGTTTCAGCCTGATTGGACCTTGTTTTCACACAAATGAACCCAGAATGATGTGAAATTGTGCTTCGTGCAACATAATTCTGGGTGCCATTTAAAAACCATAAGTGCTAATGACTCCATTCCTTTTGGTGGTTGTAGGGGCTGTTGATTGGAGTATACTAAAACAAACCTGATCTCTCTAGGACATCCAGAAGCCAAGTTATAAGCCCACAAAGGTGTAACTGGACTACTTCTTTAAATGGACACCAGATCCGGTGACCTTTGGGACATGGTTTGACCCCCTTAGGAAAGTGCTATCATCATGAAACGTTCAGATCACTTACAACTCAATAGATTCTACCTTCCTGTAACATTTCAGCCTGATTGGACCTTGTTTTCACACAAATGAACCCAGAATGATGTGAAATTGTGCTTCATGCAACATAATTCTGGGTGCGATTTAAAAACCATAAGTGCTAATGACTCCATTCTTTTTTGAGGTTGTAGGGGCTGTTGATTGGAGTACACTAAAACAAACCTGATCTCTCTAGGACATTCAGAAGCCAAGTTATAAGCCCTGAAAGGTGTAACTGGACTACTTCTTTAAAGTGACACCAGGCCCGGTGACCTTTGGGACATGGTTTTACCCCCTATAGGAATGTGCGATCATCTTGAAACGTTCAGATCACTTACAACTCAATAGATTCTACCTTCTTGTAGCGTTTCAGCCTGATTGGACCTTGTTTTCACACAAATGGACCCAGAATGATGTGAAATTGTGCTTCGTGCAACATAATTCTGGGTGCCATTTACAAACCTTAAGTGCTAATGACTCCATTCCTTTTTGTGGTTGTAGGGGCTGTTGATTGGAGTACACTAAAACAAACCTAACCTCTCTAGGACATTCATAAGCCAAGTTATAAGCCCACAAAGGTGTAACTGGACTACTTCTTTAAAGTGACACCAGGCCCGGTGACCTTTGGGACATGGTTTGACCCCCTTAGGAAAGTGCTATCATCATGAAACGTTCAGATCACTTACAAATCAATAGATTCAACCTTCCTGTAACGTTTCAGCCTGATTGGACCTTGTTTTCACACAAATGAACCCAGAATGATGTGAAATTGTGCTTCGTGCAACATAATTCTGGGTGCCATTTACAAACCATAAGTGCTAATGACTCCATTCCTTTTTGTGGTTGTAGGGGCTGGTGATTGGAGAACACTAAAACAAACCTAACCTCTCACGGACATTCAGAAGCCATGTTATAAGCCCTCAAAGGTGTAACTGGACTACTTCTTTAAAATAACACCAGGCCCGGTGACCTTTGGGACATGGTTTTACCCACTATAGGAATGTGCGATCATCTTGAAACGTTCAGATCACTTACAACTCTATAGATTCTACCTTCTTGTAGCGTTTCAGCCTGATTGGACCTTGTTTTCACACAAATGGACCCAGAATGATGTGAAATTGTGCTTCGTGCAACATAATTCTGGGTGCCATTTACAAACCTTAAGTGCTAATGACTCCATTCCTTTTTGTGGTTGTAGGGGCTGTTGATTGGAGTATACTAAAACAAACCTGATCTCTCTAGGACATTCAGAAGCCAAGTTATAAGCCCACAAAGGTGTAACTGGACTACTTCTTTAAATTGACACCAGATCCGGTGACCTTTGGGACATGGTTTGACCCCCTTAGGAAAGTGCTATCATCATGAAACGTTCAGATCACTTACAACTCAATAGATTCTACCTTCCTGTAACATTTCAGCCTGATTGGACCTTGTTTTCACACAAATGAACCCAGAATGATGTGAAATTGTGCTTCATGCAACATAAATCTGGGTGCCATTTAAAAACCATAAGTGCTAATGACTCCATTCCTTTTTGTGATTGTAGGGGCTGTTGATTGGAGTACACTAAAACAAACCTGATCTCTCTAGGACATTCAGAAGCCAAGTTATAAGCCCTCAAAGGTGTAACTGGACTACTTCTTTAAAGTGACACCAGGCCCGGTGACCTTTGGGACATGGTTTTACCCCCTATAGGAATGTGCGATCATCTTGAAACGTTCAGATCACTTACAACTCAATAGATTCTACCTTCTTGTAGCGTTTCAGCCTGATTGGACCTTGTTTTCACACAAATGGACCCAGAATGATGTGAAATTGTGCTTCGTGCAACATAATTCTGGGTGCCATTTACAAACCTTAAGTGCTAATGACTCCATTCCTTTTTGTGGTTGTAGGGGCTGTTGATTGGAGTACACTAAAACAAACCTAACCTCTCTAGGACATTCAGAAGCCAAGTTGTAAGCCCACAAAGGTGTAACTGGACTACTTCTTTAAAGTGACACCAGGCCCGGTGACCTTTGGGACATGGTTTGACCCCCTTAGGAAAGTGCTATCATCATGAAACGTTCAGATCACTTACAACTCAATAGATTCTACCTTCCTGTAACGTTTCAGCCTGATTGGACCTTGTTTTCACACAAATGAACCCAGAATGATGTGAAATTGTGCTTCGTGCAACATAATTCTGGGTGCCATTTACAAACCATAAGTGCTAATGACTCCATTCCTTTTTGTGGTTGTAGGGGCTGGTGATTGGAGAACACTAAAACAAACCTAACCTCTCTAGGACATTCAGAAGCCATGTTATAAGCCCACAAAGGTGTAACTGGACTGCTTCTTTAAAGTGACACCAGGCCCGGTGACCTTTGGGACATGGTTTGACCCCCTATAGGAATGTGCGATCATCTTGAAACGTTCAGATCACTTACAACTCAATAGATTCTACCTTCCTGTAACGTTTCAGCCCTATTTGACCTTGTTTTCACACAAATGAACCCAGAATGATGTGAAATTGTGCTTCGTGCAACATAATTCTGGGTGCCATTTAAAAACCATAAGTGCTAATGACTCCATTCCTTTTTGTGGTTGTAGGGGCTGTTGATTGGAGTATACTAAAACAAACCTGATCTCTCTAGGACATTCAGAAGCCAAGTTATAAGCCCACAAAGGTTTAACTGGACTACTTCTTTAAATTGACAACAGATCCGGTGACATTTGGGACATGGTTTGACCCCCTTAGGAAAGTGCTATCATCATGGAACGTTCAGATCACTTACAACTCAATAGATTCTACCTTCCTGTAACATTTCAGCCTGATTGGACCTTGTTTTCACACAAATGAACCCAGAATGATGTGAAATTGTGCTTCGTGCAACATAATTCTGGATGCCATTTAAAAACCATAAGTGCTAATGACTCCATTCCTTTTTGAGGTTGTAGGGGCTGTTGATTGGAGTACACTAAAACAAACCTGATCTCTCTAGGATATTCAGAAGCCAAGTTATAAGCCCTCAAAGGTGTAACTGGACTACTTCTTTAAAGTGACACCAGGCCCGGTGACCTTTGGGACATGGTTTGACCCCCTATAGGAATGTGCGATCATCATGAAACGTTCAAATCACTTACAACTCAATAGATTCTACCTTCTTGTAACGTTTCAGCCTTATTGGACCTTGTTTTCACACAAATGGACCCAGAATGATGTGAAATTGTGCTTCGTACAACATAATTCTGGGTGCCATTTACAAACCATAAGTGCTAATGACTCCATTCCTTTTTGTGGTTGTAGGGGCTGTTGGTTGGAGTACATTAAAACAAACCTGATCTCTCTAGGACATTCAGAAGCCAAGTTATAAGCCCACAAATGTGTAACTGGACTACTTCTTTAAATTGGCACCAGATCTGGTGACCTTTGGGACATGGTTTGACCCCCTTAGGAAAGTGCTATCATCATGAAACGTTCAGATCACTTACATCTCAATAGATTCTACCTTCCTGTAACGTTTCAGCCTGATTGGACCTTGTTTTCACACAAATGAACCCAGAATGATGTGAAATTGTGCTTCGTGCAACATAATTCTGGGTGCCATTTACAATTCATAAGTGCTAATGACTCCATTCCTTTTTGTGGTTGTAGGGGCTGTTGATTGGAGTACACTAAAACAAATCTAACCTCTCTAGGACATTCAGAAGCCAAGTTATAAGCCCACAAAGGAGTAACTGGACTACTTCTTTAAAGTGACACCAGGCCCGGTGACCTTTGGGACATGGTTTTACCCCCTATAGGAATGTGCGATCATCTTGAAACGTTCAGATCACTTACAACTCAATTGATTCTACCTTCTTGTAGCGTTTCAGCCTGATTGGACCTTGTTTTCACACAAATGGACCCAGAATGAAGTGAAATTGTGCTTCGTGCAACATAATTCTGGGTGCCATTTACAAACCATAAGTGCTAATGACTCCATTCCTTTTTGTGGTTGTAGGGGCTGTTGATTGGAGTACACTAAAACAAACCTGATCTCTCTAGGACATTCAGAAGCCAAGTTATAAGCCCACAAATGTGTAACTGGACTACTTCTTTAAATTGACACCAGATCCGGTGACCTTTGGGACATGGTTTGACCCCCTTAGGAAAGTGCTATCATCATGAAACGTTCAGATCACTTACAACTCAATAGATTCTACCTTCCTGTAACATTTCAGCCTGATTGGACCTTGTTTTCACACAAATGAACCCAGAATGATGTGAAATTGTGCTTCATGCAACATAATTCTGGGTGCGATTTAAAAACCATAAGTGCTAATGACTCCATTCCTTTTTGAGGTTGTAGGGGCTGTTGATTGGAGTACACTAAAACAAACCTGATCTCTCTAGGACATTCAGAAGCCAAGTTATAAGCCCTCAAAGGTGTAACTGGACTACTTCTTTAAAGTGACACCAGGCCCGGTGACCTTTGGGACATGGTTTTACCCCCTATAGGAATGTGCGATCATCTTGAAACGTTCAGATTACTTACAACTCAATAGATTCTACCTTCTTGTAGCGGTTCAGCCTGATTGGACCTTGTTTTCACACAAATGGACCCAGAATGATGTGAAATTAAGCTTCGTGCAACATAATTCTGGGTGCCATTTACAAACCTTAAGTGCTAATGACTCCATTCCTTTTTGTGGTTGTAGGGGCTGTTGATTGGAGTACACTAAAACAAACCTAACCTCTCTAGGACATTCAGAAGCCAAGTTATAAGCCCACAAAGGTGTAACTGGACTACTTCTTTAAAGTGACACCAGGCCCGGTGACCTTTGGGACATGGTTTGACCCCCTTAGGAAAGTGCTATCATCATGAAACGTTCAGATCACTTACAACTCAATAGATTCTACCTTCCTGTAACGTTTCAGCCTGATTGGACCTTGTTTTCACACAAATGAACCCAGAATGATGTGAAATTGTGCTTCGTGCAACATAATTCTGGGTGCCATTTACAAACCATAAGTGCTAATGACTCCATTCCTTTTTGTGGTTGTAGGGGCTGGTGATTGGAGAACACTAAAACAAACCTAACCTCTCTAGGACATTCAGAAGCCATGTTATAAGCCCACAAAGGTGTAACTGGACTGCTTCTTTAAAGTGACACCAGGCCCGGTGACCTTTGGGACATGGTTTGACCCCCTATAGGAATGTGCGATCATCTTGAAACGTTCAGATCACTTACAACTCAATAGATTCTACCTTCCTGTAACGTTTCAGCCCTATTTGACCTTGTTTTCACACAAATGAACCCAGAATGATGTGAAATTGTGCTTCGTGCAACATAATTCTGGGTGCCATTTACAAACCATAAGTGCTAATGACTCCATTCCTTTTTGTGGTTGTAGGGGCTGTTGATTGGAGTACACTAAAACAAACCTGATCTCTCTAGGACATTCAGAAGCCAAGTTATAAGCCCACAAATGTGTAACTGGACTACTTCTTTAAATTGACACCAGATCCGGTGACCTTTGGGACATGGTTTGACCCCCTTAGGAAAGTGCTATCATGATGAAACGTTCAGATCACTTACAACTCAATAGATTCTACCTTCCTGTAACGTTTCAGCCTGATTGGACCTTGTTTTCACACAAATGAACCCAGAATGATGTGAAATTGTGCTTCGTGCAACATAATTCTGGGTGCCATTTAAAAACCATAAGTGCTAATGACTCCATTCCTTTTTGTGGTTGTAGGGGCTGTTGATTGGAGTATACTAAAACAAACCTGATCTCTCTAGGACATTCAGAAGCCAAGTTATAAGCCCACAAAGGTGTAACTGGACTACTTCTTTAAATGGACACCAGATCTGGTGACCTTTGGGACATGGTTTGACCCCCTTAGGAAAGTGCTATCATCATGAAACGTTCAGATCACTTACAACTCAATAGATTCTACCTTCCTGTAACGTTTCAGCCTGATTGGACCTTGTTTTCACACAAATGAACCCAGAATGATGTGAAATTGTGCTTCGTGCAACATAATTCTGGGTGCCATTTAAAAACCATAAGTGCTAATGACTCCATTCCTTTTGGTGGTTGTAGGGGCTGTTGATTGGAGTATACTAAAACAAACCTGATCTCTCTAGGACATTCAGAAGCCAAGTTATAAGCCCACAAAGGTGTAACTGGACTACTTCTTTAAATGGACACCAGATCCGGTGACCTTTGGGACATGGTTTGACCCCCTTAGGAAAGTGCTATCATCATGAAACGTTCAGATCACTTACAACTCAATAGATTCTACCTTCCTGTAACATTTCAGCCTGATTGGACCTTGTTTTCACACAAATGAACCCAGAATGATGTGAAATTGTGCTTCATGCAACATAATTCTGGGTGCGATTTAAAAACCATAAGTGCTAATGACTCCATTCTTTTTTGAGGTTGTAGGGGCTGTTGATTGGAGTACACTAAAACAAACCTGATCTCTCTAGGACATTCAGAAGCCAAGTTATAAGCCCTCAAAGGTGTAACTGGACTACTTCTTTAAAGTGACACCAGGCCCGGTGACCTTTGGGACATGGTTTTACCCCCTATAGGAATGTGCGATCATCTTGAAACGTTCAGATCACTTACAACTCAATAGATTCTACCTTCTTGTAGCGTTTCAGCCTGATTGGACCTTGTTTTCACACAAATGGACCCAGAATGATGTGAAATTGTGCTTCGTGCAACATAATTCTGGGTGCCATTTACAAACCTTAAGTGCTAATGACTCCATTCCTTTTTGTGGTTGTAGGGGCTGTTGATTGGAGTACACTAAAACAAACCTAACCTCTCTAGAACATTCAGAAGCCAAGTTATAAGCCCACAAAGGTGTAACTGGACTACTTCTTTAAAGTGACACCAGGCCCGGTGACCTTTGGGACATGGTTTGACCCCCTTAGGAAAGTGCTATCATCATGAAACGTTCAGATCACTTACAACTCAATAGATTCAACCTTCCTGTAACGTTTCAGCCTGATTGGACCTTGTTTTCACACAAATGAACCCAGAATGATGTGAAATTGTGCTTCGTGCAACATAATTCTGGGTGCCATTTACAAACCATAAGTGCTAATGACTCCATTCCTTTTTGTGGTTGTAGGGGCTGGTGATTGGAGAACACTAAAACAAACCTAACCTCTCTAGGACATTCAGAAGCCATGTTATAAGCCCTCAAAGGTGTAACTGGACTACTTCTTTAAAATGACACCAGGCCCGGTGACCTTTGGGACATGGTTTTACCCACTATAGGAATGTGCAATCATCTTGAAACGTTCAGATCACTTACAACTCTATAGATTCTACCTTCTTGTAGCGTTTCAGCCTGATTGGACCTTGTTTTCACACAAATGGACCCAGAATGATGTGAAATTGTGCTTCGTGCGACATAATTCTGGGTGCCATTTACAAACCTTAAGTGCTAATGACTCCATTCCTTTTTGTGGTTGTAGGGGCTGTTGATTGGAGTATACTAAAACAAACCTGATCTCTCTAGGACATTCAGAAGCCAAGTTATAAGCCCACAAAGGTGTAACTGGACTACTTCTTTAAATTGACACCAGATCCGGTGACCTTTGGGACATGGTTTGACCCCCTTAGGAAAGTGCTATCATCATGAAACGTTCAGATCACTTACAACTCAATAGATTCTACCTTCCTGTAACATTTCAGCCTGATTGGACCTTGTTTTCACACAAATGAACCCAGAATGATGTGAAATTGTGCTTCGTGCAACATAAATCTGGGTGCCATTTAAAAACCATAAGTGCTAATGACTCCATTCCTTTTTGTGGTTGTAGGGGCTGTTGATTGGAGTACACTAAAACAAACCTGATCTCTCTAGGACATTCAGAAGCCAAGTTATAAGCCCTCAAAGGTGTAACTGGACTACTTCTTTAAAGTGACACCAGGCCCGGTGACCTTTGGGACATGGTTTTACCCCCTATAGGAATGTGCGATCATCTTGAAACGTTCAGATCACTTACAACTCAATAGATTCTACCTTCTTGTAGCGTTTCAGCCTGATTGGACCTTGTTTTCATACAAATGGACCCAGAATGATGTGAAATTGTGCTTCGTGCAACATAATTCTGGGTGCCATTTACAAACCATAAGTGCTAATGACTCCATTCCTTTTTGTGGTTGTAGGGGCTGTTGATTGGAGTACACTAAAACAAACCTAACCTCTCTAGGACATTCAGAAGCCAAGTTGTAAGCCCACAAAGGTGTAACTGGACTACTTCTTTAAAGTGACACCAGGCCCGGTGACCTTTGGGACATGGTTTGACCCCCTTAGGAAAGTGCTATCATCATGAAACGTTCAGATCACTTACAACTCAATAGATTCTACCTTCCTGTAACGTTTCAGCCTGATTGGACCTTGTTTTCACACAAATGAACCCAGAATGATGTGAAATTGTGCTTCGTGCAACATAATTCTGGGTGCCATTTACAAACCATAAGTGCTAATGACTCCATTCCTTTTTGTGGTTGTAGGGGCTGGTGATTGGAGAACACTAAAACAAACCTAACCTCTCTAGGACATTCAGAAGCCATGTTATAAGCCCACAAAGGTGTAACTGGACTGCTTCTTTAAAGTGACACCAGGCCCGGTGACCTTTGGGACATGGTTTGACCCCCTATAGGAATGTGTGATCATCTTGAAACGTTCAGATCACTTACAACTCAATAGATTCTACCTTCCTGTAACGTTTCAGCCCTATTTGACCTTGTTTTCACACAAATGAACACAGAATGATGTGAAATTGTGCTTCGTGCAACATAATTCTGGGTGCCATTTAAAAACCATAAGTGCTAATGACTCCATTCCTTTTTGTGGTTGTAGGGGCTGTTGATTGGAGTATACTAAAACAAACCTGATCTCTCTAGGACATTCAGAAGCCAAGTTATAAGCCCACAAAGGTTTAACTGGACTACTTCTTTAAATTGACAACAGATCCGGTCACATTTGGGACATGGTTTGACCCCCTTAGGAAAGTGCTATCATCATGAAACGTTCAGATCACTTACAACTCAATAGATTCTACCTTCCTGTAACATTTCAGCCTGATTGGACCTTGTTTTCACACAAATGAACCCAGAATGATGTGAAATTCTGCTTCGTGCAACATAATTCTGGATGCCATTTAAAAACCATAAGTGCTAATGACTCCATTCCTTTTTGAGGTTGTAGGGGCTGTTGATTGGAGTACATTAAAACAAACCTGATCTCTCTAGGACATTCAGAAGCCAAGTTATAAGCCCACAAATGTGTAACTGGACTACTTCTTTAAATTGGCACCAGATCCGGTGACCTTTGGGACATGGTTTGACCCCCTTAGGAAAGTGCTATCATCATGAAACGTTCAGATCACTTACATCTCAATAGATTCTACCTTCCTGTAACGTTTCAGCCTGATTGGACCTTGTTTTCACACAAATGAACCCAGAATGATGTGAAATTGTGCTTCGTGCAACATAATTCTGGGTGCCATTTACAATTCATAAGTGCTAATGACTCCATTCCTTTTTGTGGTTGTAGGGGCTGTTGATTGGAGTACACTAAAACAAATCTAACCTCTCTAGGACATTCAGAAGCCAAGTTATAAGCCCACAAAGGAGTAACTGGACTACTTCTTTAAAGTGACACCAGGCCCGGTGACCTTTGGGACATGGTTTTACCCCCTATAGGAATGTGCGATCATCTTGAAACGTTCAGATCACTTACAACTCAATTGATTCTACCTTCTTGTAGCGTTTCAGCCTGATTGGACCTTGTTTTCACACAAATGGACCCAGAATGATGTGAAATTGTGCTTCGTGCAACATAATTCTGGGTGCCATTTACAAACCATAAGTGCTAATGACTCCATTCCTTTTTGTGGTTGTAGGGGCTGTTGATTGGAGTACACTAAAACAAACCTGATCTCTCTAGGACATTCAGAAGCCAAGTTATAAGCCCTCAAAGGTGTAACTGGACTACTTCTTTAAAGTGACACCAGGCCCGGTGACCTTTGGGACATGGTTTTACCCCCTATAGGAATGTGCGATCATCTTGAAACGTTCAGATCACTTACAACTCAATAGATTCTACCTTCTTGTAGCGGTTCAGCCTGATTGGACCTTGTTTTCACACAAATGGACCCAGAATGATGTGAAATTGTGCTTCGTGCAACATAATTCTGGGTGCCATCTACAAACCTTAAGTGCTAATGACTCCATTCCTTTTTGTGGTTGTAGGGGCTGTTGATTGGAGTACACTAAAACAAACCTAACCTCTCTAGGACATTCAGAAGCCAAGTTATAAGCCCACAAAGGTGTAACTGGACTACTTCTTTAAAGTGACACCAGGCCCGGTGACCTTTGGGACATGGTTTGACCCCCTTAGGAAAGTGCTATCATCATGAAACGTTCAGATCACTTACAACTCAATAGATTCAACCTTCCTGTAACGTTTCAGCCTGATTGGACCTTGTTTTCACACAAATGAACCCAGAATGATGTGAAATTGTGCTTCGTGCAACATAATTCTGGGTGCCATTTACAAACCATAAGTGCTAATGACTCCATTCCTTTTTGTGGTTGTAGGGGCTGTTGATTGGAGTACACTAAAACAAACCTGATCTCTCTAGGACATTCAGAAGCCAAGTTATAAGCCCACAAATGTGTAACTGGACTACTTCTTTAAATTGACACCAGATCCGGTGACCTTTGGGACATGGTTTGACCCCCTTAGGAAAGTGCTATCATGATGAAACGTTCAGATCACTTACAACTCAATAGATTCTACCTTCCTGTAACGTTTCAGCCTGAATGGACCTTGTTTTCACACAAATGAACCCAGAATGATGTGAAATTGTGCTTCGTGCAACATAATTCTGGGTGCCATTTAAAAACCATAAGTGCTAATGACTCCATTCCTTTTGGTGGTTGTAGGGGCTGTTGATTGGAGTACACTAAAACAAACCTAACCTCTCTAGGACATTCAGAAGCCAAGTTATAAGCCCACAAGGGTGTAACTGGACTACTTCTTTAAAGTGACACCAGGCCCGGTGACCTTTGGGACATGGTTTGACCCCCTTAGGAAAGCGCTATCATCATGAAACGTTCAGATCACTTACAACTCAATAGATTCTACCTTACTGTAACGTTTCAGCCTGATTGGACCTTGTTTTCACACAAATGAACCCAGAATGATGTGAAATTGTGCTTCGTGCAACATAATTCTGGGTGCCATTTACAAACCATAAGTGCTAATGACTCCATTCCTTTTTGTGGTTGTAGGGGCTGGTGATTGGAGAACACTAAAACAAACCTAACCTCTCTAGGACATTCAGAAGCCATGTTATAAGCCCACAAAGGTGTAACTGGACTGCTTCTTTAAAGTGACACCAAGCCCGGTGACCTTTGGGACATGGTTTGACACCCTATAGGAATGTGCGATCATCTTGAAACGTTCAGATCACTTACAACTCAATAGATTCTACCTTCCTGTAACTTTTCAGCCCGATTGGACCTTGTTTTCACACAAATGAACCCAGAATGATGTGAAATTGTGCTTCGTGCAACATAATTCTGGGTGCCATTTAAAAACCATAAGTGCTAATGACTCCATTCTTTTTGTGGTTGTAGGGGCTGTTGGTTGGAGTACATTAAAACACACCTGATCTCTCTAGGACATTCAGAAGCCAAGTTATGAGCCCACAAATGTGTAACTGGACTACTTCTTTAAATTGACACCAGATCCGGTGACCTTTGGGACATGGTTTGACACCCTTAGAAAAGTGCTATCATCATGAAACGTTAAGATCACTTACAACTCAATAGATTCTACCTTCCTGTAACGTTTCAGCCTGATTGGACCTTGTTTTCACACAAATGAACCCAGAATGATGTGAAATTGTGCTTAGTGCAGCATAATTCTGGGTGCCATTTAAAAACCATAAATGCTAATGACTCCATTCCTTTTCTGAGGTTATAGAGGATGTTTATTGGAGTACACTAAAACAAACCTGATCTCTCTAGGACATTCAGAAGCCAAGTTATAAGCCCACAAAGGTGTAACTGGACTACTTCTTTAAATTGACACCAGATCCGGTGACCTTTGGGACATGGTTTGACCCCCTTAGGAAAGCGCTATCATCATGAAACGTTCAGATCACTTACAACTCAATAGATTCTACCTTACTGTAACGTTTCAGCCTGATTGGACCTTGTTTTCACACAAATGAACCCAGAATGATGTGAAATTGTGCTTCGTGCAACATAATTCTGGGTGCCATTTACAAACCATAAGTGCTAATGACTCCATTCCTTTTTGTGGTTGTAGGGGCTGGTGATTGGAGAACACTAAAACAAACCTAACCTCTCTAGGACATTCAGAAGCCATGTTATAAGCCCACAAAGGTGTAACTGGACTGCTTCTTTAAAGTGACACCAGGCCCGGTGACCTTTGGGACATGGTTTGACCCCCTATAGGAATGTGCGATCATCTTGAAACGTTCAGATCACTTACAACTCAATAGATTCTACCTTCCTGTAACGTTTCAGCCCGATTGGACCTTGTTTTCACACAAATGAACCCAGAATGATGTGAAATTGTCCTTCGTGCAACATAATTCTGGGTGCCATTTAAAAACCATAAGTGCTAATGACTCCATTCCTTTTTGTGGTTGTAGGGGCTGTTGGTTGGAGTACATTAAAACACACCTGATCTCTCTAGGACATTCAGAAGCCAAGTTATGAGCCCACAAATGTGTAACTGGACTACTTCTTTAAATTGACACCAGATCCGGTGACCTTTGGGACATGGTTTGACACCCTTAGAAAAGTGCTATCATCATGAAACGTTAAGATCACTTACAACTCAATAGATTCTACCTTCCTGTAACGTTTCAGCCTGATTGGACCTTGTTTTCACACAAATGAACCCAGAATGATGTGAAATTGTGCTTAGTGCAGCATAATTCTGGGTGCCATTTAAAAACCATAAGTGCTAATGACTCCATTCCTTTTCTGAGGTTATAGAGGATGTTTATTGGAGTACACTAAAACAAACCTGATCTCTCTAGGACATTCAGAAGCCAAGTTATAAGCCCACAAGGGTGTAACTGGACTACTTCTTTAAAGTGACACCAGATCCGGTGACCTTTGGGACATGGTTTGACCCCCTTAGGAAAGCGCTATCATCATGAAACGTTCAGATCACTTACAACTCAATAGATTCTACCTTCCTGTAACGTTTCAGCCTGATTGGACCTTGTTTTCACACAAATGAACCCAGAATGATGTGAAATTGTGCTTCGTGCAACATAATTCTGGGTGCCATTTACAAACCTTAAGTGCTAATGACTCCATTCCTTTTTGTGGTTGTAGGGGCTGGTGATTGGAGAACACTAAAACAAACCTAACCTCTCTAGGACATTCAGAAGCCAAGTTATAAGCCCTCAAAGGTGTAACTGGACTACTTCTTTAAATTGACACCAGATCCGGTGACCTTTGGGACATGGTTTGACCCCCTTAGGAAAGTGCTATCATCATGAAACGTTCAGATCACTTACAACTCAATAGATTCTACCTTCCTGTAACATTTCAGCCTGATTGGACCTTGTTTTCACACAAATGAACCCAGAATGATGTGAAATTGTGCTTCGTGCAACATAATTCTGGGTGCCATTTAAAAACCATAAGTGCTAATGACTCCATTCCTTTTTGAGGTTTTAGGGGCTGTTGATTGGAGTACACTAAAACAAACCTGTTGTCTCTAGGATATTCAGAAGCCAAGTTATAAGCCCTCAAAGGTCTAACTGGACTACATCTTTAAAGTGACACCAGGCCCGGTGACCTTTGAGACATGGTTTGACCCCCTATAGGAATGTGCGATCATCATGAAACGTTCAGATCACTTACAACTCAATAGATTCTACCTTCTTGTAACGTTTCAGCCTTATTGGACCTTGTTTTCACACAAATGGACCCAGAATGATGTGAAATTGTGCTTCGTGCAACATAATTCTGGGTGCCATTTAAAAACCATAAGTGCTAATGACTCCATTCCTTTTTGTGGTTGTAGGTGCTGTTGATTGGAGTACACTAAAACAAACCTGATCTCTCTAGGATATTCAGAAGCCAAGTTATAAGCCCTCAAAGGTGTAACTGGACTACTTTTTTAAAGTGACACCAGGCCCGGTGACCTTTGGGACATGGTTTGACCCCCTATAGGAATGTGCGATCATCATGAAACGTTCAGATCACTTACAACTCAATAGATTCTACCTTCTTGTAACGTTTCAGCCTTATTGGACCTTGTTTTCACACAAATGGACCCAGAATGATGTGAAATTGTGCTTCGTGCAACATAATTCTGGGTGCCATTTACAGAACATAAGTGCTAATGACTCCATTCCTTTTTGTGGTTGTAGGGGCTGTTGGTTGGAGTACATTAAAACTCACCTGATCTCTCTAGGACATTCAGAAGCCAAGTTATGAGCCCACAAATGTGTAACTGGACTACTTCTTTAAATTGACACCAGATCCGGTGACCTTTGGGACATGGTTTGACACCCTTAGGAAAGTGCTATCATCATGAAACGTTCAGATCACTTACAACTCAATAGATTCTACCTCCCTGTAACGTTTCAGCCTGATTGGACCTTGTTTTCACACAAATGAACCCAGAATGATGTGAAATTGTGCTTAGTGCAGCATAATTCTGGGTGCCATTTAAAAACCATAAGTGCTAATGACTCCATTCCTTTTTGAGGTTGTAGAGGATGTTGATTGGAGTACACTAAAACAAACCTGATCTCTCTAGGACATTCAGAAGCCAAGTTATAAGCCCACAAATGTGTAACTGGACTACTTCTTTAAATTTACACCAGATCCGGTGACCTTTGGGACATGGTTTGACCCCCCTTAGGAAAATGCCTTCATCATGAAACGTTCAGATCACTTACAACTCAATAGATTCTACCTTCCTGTAACGTTTCAGCCTGATTGGACCTTGTTTTCACACAAATGAACCCAGAATGATGTGAAATTGTGCTTCGTGCAACATAATTCTGGGTGCCATTTACAAACCATAAGTGCTAATGACTCCATTCCTTTTTGTGGTTGTAGGGGCTGTTGATTGGAGTACACTAAAACAAATCTAACCTCTCTAGGACATTCAGAAGCCAAGTAATAAGCCCACAAAGGTGTAACTGGACTACTTCTTTAAAGTGACACAAGGCCCGGTGACCTTTGGGACATGGTTTTACCACCTATAGGAATGTGTGATCATCTTGAAACGTTCAGATCACTTACAACTCAATTGATTCTACCTTCTTGTAGCGTTTCAGCCTGATTGGACCTTGTTTTCACACAAATGGACCCAGAATGATGTGAAATTGTGCTTCGTGCAACATAATTCTGGGTGACATTTACAAACCATAAGTGCTAATGACTCAATTCCTTTTTGTGGTTGTAGGGGCTGTTGATTAGAGTACATTCAAACAAACCTGATCTCTCTAGGACATTCAGAAGCCAAGTTATAAGCCCACAAAGGTGTAACTGGACTACTTCTTTAAAGTGACACCAGGTCCGGTGACCTTTGGGACATGGTTTGACCCCCTTAGGAAAGTTCTATCATCATGAAACGTTCAGATCACTTACAACTCAATAGATTCTACCTTCTTGTAGCGTTTCAGCCTGAATCGACCTTGTTTTCACACAAATGAACCCAGAATGATGTGAAATTGTGCTTCGTGCAACATAATTCTGGGTGCCATTTACAAACCATAAGTGCTAATGACTCCATTCCTTTTTGTGGTTGTAGGGGCTGTTGATTGGAGTACATTAAAACAAACCTGATCTCTCTACGACATTCAGAAGCCAAGTTATAAGCCCACAAATGTGTAACTGGACTACTTCTTTAAATTGACACCAGATCCGGTGACCTTTGGGACATGGTTTGACCCCCTTAGGAAAGTGCTATCATGATGAAACGTTCAGATCACTTACAACTCAATAGATTCTACCTTCCTGTAACGTTTCAGCCTGATTGGACCTTGTTTTCACACAAATGAACCCAGAATGATGTGAAATTGTGCTTCGTGCAACATAATTCTGGGTGCCATTTAAAAACCATAAGTGCTAATGACTCCATTCCTTTTTGTGGTTGTAGGGGCTGTTGATTGGAGTATACTAAAACAAACCTGATCTCTCTAGGACATTCAGAAGCCAAGTTATAAGCCCACAAAGGTGTAACTGGACTACTTCTTTAAATTGACACCAGATCCGGTGACCTTTGGGACATGGTTTGACCCCCTTAGGAAAGTGCTATCATCATGAAACGTTCAGATCACTTACAACTCAATAGATTCTACCTTCCTGTAACATTTCAGCCTTATTGGACCTTGTTTTCACACAAATGAACCCAGAATGATGTGAAATTGTGCTTCGTGCAACATAATTCTGGGTGCCATTTAAAAACCATAAGTGCTAATGACTCCATTCCTTTTTGAGGTTGTAGGGGCTGTTGATTGGAGTACACTAAAAAAACCTGATCTCTCTAGGACATTCAGAAGCCAAGTTATAAGACCTCAAAGGTGTAACTGGACTACTTCTTTAAAGTGACACCAGGCCCGGTGACCTTTGGGACATGGTTTGACCCCCTATAGGAATGCGCGATCATCATGAAACGTTCAGATCACTTACAACTCAATAAATTCTACCTTCTTGTAGCGTTTCAGCCTGATTGGACCTTGTTTTCACACAAATTGACCCAGAATGATGTGAAATTGTGCTTCGTGCAACATAATTCTGGGTGCCATTTACAAACCTTAAGTGCTAATGACTCTATTCCTTTTTGTGGTTGTAGGGGCTGTTGATTGGAGTACACTAAAACAAACCTGATCTCTCTAGGACATTCAGAAGCCAAGTTATAAGCCCACAAATGTGTAACTGGACTACTTCTTTAAATATACACCAGATCCGGTGACCTTTGGGACATGGTTTGACCCCCTTAGGAAAGTGCTATCATCATGAAACGTTCAGATCACTTTCAACTCAATAGATTCTACCTTCCTGTAACGTTTCAGCCTGATTGGACCTTGTTTTCACACAAATGAACCCAGAATGATGTGAAATTGTGCTTCGTGCAACATAATTCTGGGTGCCATTTACAAACCATAAGTGCTAATGACTCCATTCCTTTTTGTGGTTGTAGGGGCTGTTGATTGGAGTACATTAAAACAAACCTGGTCTCTCTAGGACATTCAGAAGCCAAGTTATAAGCCCACAAATGTGTAACTGGACTACTTTAAATTGACACCAGATCCGGTGACCTTTGGGACATGGTTTGACCCCCTTAGGAAAGTGCTATCATCATGAAACGTTCAGATCACTTACAACTCAATAGATTCTACCTTCCTGTTACGTTTCAGCCTGATTGGACCTTGTTTTCACACAAATGAACCCAGAATGATGTGAAATTTTGCTTTGTGCAGCATAATTCTGGGTGCCATTTACAAACCATGAGTGCCAATGACTCCATTCCTTTTTGTGGTTGTAGGGGCTTTTGATTGGAGAACACTAAAACAAACCTAACCTCTCTAGGACATTCAGAAGCCAAGTTATAAGCCCACAAAGGTGTAACTGGACTACTTCTTTAAAGTGACACCAGGCCCGGTGACCTTTGGGACATGGTTTTACCCCCTATAGGAATGTGCGATCATCTTGAAACGTTCAGATAACTTACAACTCAATAGATTCTACCTTCTTGTAGCGTTTCAGCCTGATTGGACCTTGTTTTCACACAAATGGACCCAGAATGATGTGAAATTGTGCTTCGTGCAACATAATTCTGGGTGCCATTTACAAACCTTAAGTGCTAATGACTCCATTCCTTTTTGTGGTTGTAGGGGCTGTTGGTTGGAGTACACTAAAACAAACCTGATCTCTCTAGGACATTCAGAAGCCAAGTTATAAGCCCACAAATGTGTAACTGGACTACTTCTTTAAATTGACACCAGATCCGGTGACCTTTGGGACATGGTTTGATCCCCTTAGGAATGTGCGATCATCATGAAACGTTCAGATCACTTACAACTCAATAGATTCTACCTTCCTGTAACGTTTCAGCCTGATTGGACCTTGTTTTCACACAAATGGACCCAGAATGATGTGAAATTGTGCTTCGTGCAACATAATTCTGGGTGCCATTTACAAACCATAAGTGCTAATGACTCCATTCCTTTTTGTGGTTGTAGGGGATGTTGATTGGAGTACACTAAAACAAACCTGATCTCTCTAGGACATTCAGAAGCCAAGTTATAAGCCCACAAATGTGTAACTGGACTACTTCTTTAAATTGACACCAGATCCGGTGACCTTTGGGACATGGTTTGACCCCCTTAGGAAAGTGCGATCATCATGAAACGTTCAGATCACTTACAACTCAATAGATTCTACCTTCCTGTAACGTTTCAGCCTGATTGGACCTTGTTTTCACACAAATGGACCCAGAATGATGTGAAATTGTGCTTCGTGCAACATAATTCTGGGTGCCATTTACAAACCATAAGTGCTAATGACTCCATTCCTTTTTGTGGTTGTAGGGGATGTTGATTGGAGTACACTAAAACAAACCTGATCTCTCTAGGACATTCAGAAGCCAAGTTATAAGCCCACAAATGTGTAACTGGACTACTTCTTTAAATTGACACCAGATCCGGTGACCTTTGGGACATGGTTTGACCCCCTTAGGAAAGTGCTATCATCATGAAACGTTCAGATCACTTACAACTCAATAGATTCTACCTTCCTGTAACGTTTCAGCCTGATTGGACCTTGTTTTCACACAAATGAACCCAGAATGATGTGAAATTGTGCTTCGTGCAACATAATTCTGGGTGCCATTTACAAACCATAAGGCTAATGACTCCATTCCTTTTTGTGGTTGTAGGGGCTGTTGATTGGAGTACACTAAAACAAACCTAACCTCTCTAGGACATTCAGAAGCCAAGTTATAAGCCCACAAAGGTGTAACTGGACTACTTCTTTAAAGAGACACCAGGCCCGGTGACCTTTGGGACATGGTTTTACCCCCTATAGGAATGTGCGATCATCTTGAAACGTTCAGATCACTTACAACTCAATAGGTTCTACCTTCTTGTAGCGTTTCAGCCTGATTGGACCTTGTTTTCACACAAATGAACCCAGAATGATGTGAAATTGTGCTTCGTGCAACATAATTCTGGGTGCCATTTACAAACCTTAAGTGCTAATGACTCCATTCCTTTTTGTGGTTGTAGGGGCTGTTGATTGGAGTACACTAAAACAAACCTGATCTCTCTAGGACCTTCAGAAGCCAAGTTATAAGCCCACGAATGTGTAACTGGACTACTTCTTTAAATATACACCAGATCCGGTGACCTTTGGGACATGGTTTGACCCCCTTAGGAAAGTGCTATCATCATGAAATGTTCAGATCACTTACAACTCAATAGATTCTACCTTCCTGTAACGTTTCAGCCTGATTGGACCTTGTTTTCACACAAATGAACCCAGAATGATGTGAAATTGTGCTTCGTGCAACATAATTCTGGGTGCCATTTAAAAACCATAAGTGCTAATGACTCCATTCCTTTTTGAGGTTGTAGGGGATGTTGATTGGAGTACACTAAAACAAACCTGATCTCTCTAGGATATTCAGAAGCCAAGTTATAAGCCCACAAAGGTGTAACTGGACTACTTCTTCAAATTGACACCAGATACGGTGACCTTTGGGACATGGTTTGACCCCCTTAGGAAACTGCTATCATCATGAAACGTTCAGATCACTTACAACTCAATAGATTCTACCTTCTTGTGGCGTTTCAGCCTGATTGGACCTTGTTTTCACACAAATGGACCCAGAATGATATGAAATTGTGCTTCGTTCAACATAATTCTGGGTGCCATTTACAAACCATAAGTGCTAATGACTCCATTCCTTTTTGTGGTTGTAGGGGCTGTTGATTGGAGCACATTAAAACAAACCTGATCTCTCTAGGACATTCAGAAGCCAAGTTATAAGCCCACAAATGTGTAACTGGACTACTTCTTTAAATTGACACCAGATCCGGTGACCTTTGGGACATGGTTTGACCCCTTTAGGAAAGTGCTATCATCATGAAACGTTCAGATCACTTACAACTCAATAGATTCTACCTTCCTGTAACGTTTCAGCCTGATTGGACCTTGTTTTCACACAAATGAACACAGAATGATGTGAAATTGTGCTTTGTCCAACATAATTCTGGGTGCCATTTACAAACCATAAGTGCTAATGACTCCATTCCTTTTTGTGGTTGTAGGGGCTTTTGATTGGAGTACACTAAAACAAACCTAACCTCTCTAGGACATTCAGAAGCCAAGTTATAAGCCCACAAAGGTGTAACTGGACTACTTCTTTAAAGTGACACCTTGCCCGGTGACATTTGGGACATGGTTTGACCCCCTTAGGAAAGTGCTATCATCATGAAACAATCAGATCACTTACAAATCAATAGATTCTACCTTCCTGTAACGTTTCAGCCTGATTGGACCTTGTTTTCACACAAATGAACCCAGAATGATGTGAAATTGTGCTTCGTGCAACATAATTCTGGGTGCCATTTACAAACCATAAGGCTAATGACTCCATTCCTTTTTGTGGTTGTAGGGGCTGTTGATTGGAGTACACTAAAACAAACCTAACCTCTCTAGGACATTCAGAAGCCAAGTTATAAGCCCACAAAGGTGTAACTGGACTACTTCTTTAAAGAGACACCAGGCCCGGTGACCTTTGGGACATGGTTTTACCCCCTATAGGAATGTGCGATCATCTTGAAACGTTAAGATCACTTACAACTCAATAGGTTCTACCTTCTTGTAGCGTTTCAGCCTGATTGGACCTTGTTTTCACACAAATGGACCCAGAATGAAGTGAAATTGTGCTTCGTGCAACATAATTCTGGGTGCCATTTACAAACCATAAGTGCTAAAGTCTCCATTCCTTTTTGTGGTTGTAGGGGCTGTTGATTGGAGTACACTAAAACAAACGTGATTTCTCTAGGACATTCAGAAGCCAAGTTATAAGCCCACAAATGTGTAACTGGACTACTTCTTTAAATTGACACCAGATCCGGTGACATTTGGGACATGGTTTAACCCCCTTAGGAAAGTGCTATCATCATGAAACGTTCAGATCACTTACAACTCAATAGATTCTACATTCCTGTAACGTTTCAGCCTGATTGGACCTTGTTTTCACACAAATGAACCCAGAATGATGTGAAATTGTGCTTCGTGCAACATAATTCTGGGTGCCATTTACAAACCATAAGTGCTAAAGACTCCATTCCTTTTTGTGGTTGTAGGGGCTGTTGATTGGAGTACACTAAAACAAACCTGACCTCTCTAGGACATTCAGAAGCCAAGTTATAAGCCCACAAAGGTGTAACTGGACTACTTCTTTAAAGTGACACCAGGCCCGGTGACCTTTGGGACATGGTTTTACCCCCTATAGGAATGTGCGATCATCTTGAAACGTTCAGATCACTTACAACTCAATAGATTCTACCTTCTTGTAGCGTTTCAGCCTGATTGGACCTTTTTTTCACACAAATGGACCCAGAATGATGTGAAATTGTGCTTCGTGCAACATAATTCGGGGTGCCATTTACAAACCTTAAGTCCTAATGACTCCATTCCTTTTTGTGGTTGTAGGGGCTGTTGATTGGAGTACACTAAAACAAACCTGATCTCTCTAGGGCATTCAGAAGCCAAGTTAAAAGCCCACAAATGTGTAACTGAACTACTTCTTTAAATTGACACCAGATCCGGTGACCTTTGGGACATGGTTTGACCCCCTTAGGAAAGTGCTATCATCATGAAACGTTCAGATCACTTACAACTCAATAGATTCTACCTTCCTGTAACGTTTCAGCCTGATTGGACCTTGTTTTCACACAAATGGACCCAGAATGATGTGAAATTGGGCTTCGTGCAACATAATTCTGGGTGCCATTTACAAACCATAAGTGCTAATGACTCCATTCCTTTTTGTAGTTGTAGGGGCTGTTGATTGGAGTACATTAAAACAAACCTGATCTCTCTAGGACATTCCGAAGCCAAGTTATAAGCTCACAAATGTGTAACTGGACTGCTTCTTTAAATTGACACCAGATCTGGTGACCTTTGGGACATGGTTTGACCCCCTTAGGAAAGTGCTATCATCATGAAACGTTCAGATCAATTACAACTCAATAGATTCTACCTTCCTGTAACGTTTCAGCCTGATTGGACCTTGTTTTCACACAAATGAACCCAGAATGATGTGAAATTGTGCTTCGTGCAACATAATTCTGGGTGCCATTTAAAAACCATAAGTGCTAATGACTCCATTCCTTTTTGTGGTTGTAGGGGCTTTTGATTGGAGTACACTAAAACAAACCTAACCTCTCTAGGACATTCAGAAGCCAAGTTATAAGCCCACAAAGGTGTAACTGGACTACTTCTTTAAAGTGACACCAGGCCCGGTGACCTTTGGGACATGGTTTTACCCCCTATAGGAATGTGCGATCATCATGAAACGTTCAGATCACTTACAACTCAATAGATTCTACCTTTTTGTAGTGTTTCAGCCTGATTGGACCTTGTTTTCACACAAATGGACCCAGAATGATGTGAAATTGTGCTTCGTGCAACATAATTTGGGTGCCATTTACAAACCATAAGTGCTAATGACTCCATTCCTTTTTGTGGTTGTAGGGGCTGTTGATTGGAGTACATTAAAACAAACCTGATCTCTCTAGGACATTAGGAAGCCAAGTTATAAGCCCACAAATGTGTAACTGGACTACTTCTTTAAATTGACACCAGATCCGGTGACCTTTGGGACATGGTTTGACCCCCTTAGGAAAGTGCTATCATCATGAAACAATCAGATCACTTACAAATCAATAGATTCTACCTTCCTGTAACGTTTCAGCCTGATTGGACCTTGTTTTCACACAAATACACCCAGAATGAAGTGAAATTGTGCTTCGTGCAACATAATTCTGGGTGCCATTTACAAACCATAAGTGCTAAAGACTCCATTCCTTTTTGTGGTTGTAGGGGCTGTTGATTGGAGTACACTAAAACAAACCTGACCTCTCTAGGACATTCAGAAGCCAAGTTATAAGCCCACAAAGGTGTAACTGGACTACTTCTTTAAAGTGACACCAGGCCCGGTGACCTTTGGGACATGGTTTTACCCCCTATAGGAATGTGCGATCATCTTGAAACGTTCAGATCACTTACAACTCAATAGATTCTACCTTCTTGTAGCGTTTCAGCCTGATTGGACCTTTTTTTCACACAAATGGACCCAGAATGATGTGAAATTGTGCTTCGTGCAACATAATTCTGGGTGCCATTTACAAACCTTAAGTCCTAATGACTCCATTCCTTTTTGTGGTTGTAGGGGCTGTTGATTGGAGTACACTAAAACAAACCTGATCTCTCTAGGGCATTCAGAAGCCAAGTTATAAGCCCACAAATGTGTAACTGAACTACCTCTTTAAATTGACACCAGATCCGGTGACCTTTGGGACATGGTTTGACCCCCTTAGGAAAGTGCTATCATCATGAAACGTTCAGATCACTTACAACTCAATAGATTCTACCTTCCTGTAACGTTTCAGCCTGATTGGACCTTGTTTTCACACAAATGGACCCAGAATGATGTGAAATTGGGCTTCGTGCAACATAATTCTGGGTGCCATTTACAAACCATAAGTGCTAATGACTCCATTCCTTTTTGTAGTTGTAGGGGCTGTTGATTGGAGTACATTAAAACAAACCTGATCTCTCTAGGACATTCCGAAGCCAAGTTATAAGCTCACAAATGTGTAACTGGACTGCTTCTTTAAATTGACACCAGATCCGGTGACCTTTGGGACATGGTTTGACCCCCTTAGGAAAGTGCTATCATCATGAAACGTTCAGATCACTTACAACCCAATAGATTCTACCTTCCTGTAACGTTTCAGCCTGATTGGACCTTGTTTTCACACAAATGAACCCAGAATGATGTGAAATTGTGCTTCGTGCAACATAATTCTGGGTGCCATTTAAAAACCATAAGTGCTAATGACTCCATTCCTTTTTGTGGTTGTAGGGGCTTTTGATTGGAGTACACTAAAACAAACCTAACCTCTCTAGGACATTCAGAAGCCAAGTTATAAGCCCACAAAGGTGTAACTGGACTACTTCTTTAAAGTGACACCAGGCCCGGTGACCTTTGGGGCATGGTTTTACCCCCTATAGGAATGTGCGATCATCATGAAACGTTCAGATCACTTACAACTCAATAGATTCTACCTTCTTGTAGTGTTTCAGCCTGATTGGACCTTGTTTTCACACAAATGGACCCAGAATGATGTGAAATTGTGCTTCGTGCAACATAATTTGGGTGCCATTTACAAACCATAAGTGCTAATGACTCCATTCCTTTTTGTGGTTGTAGGGGCTGTTGATTGGAGTACATTAAAACAAACCTGATCTCTCTAGGACATTCAGAAGCCAAGTTATAAGCCCACAAATGTGTAACTGGACTACTTCTTTAAATTGACACCAGATCCGGTGACGTTTGGGACATGGTTTGACCCCCTTAGGAAAGTGCTATCATCATGAAACAATCAGATCACTTACAAATCAATAGATTCTACCTTCCTGTAACGTTTCAGCCTGATTGGACCTTGTTTTCACACAAATGGACCCAGAATGAAGTGAAATTATGCTTCGTGCAACATAATTCTGGGTGCCATTTACAAACCATAAGTGCTAATGACTCCATTCCTTTTTGTGGTTGTAGGGGCTGTTGATTGGAGCACATTAAAACAAACCTGATCTCTCTAGGACATTCAGAAGCCAAGTTATAAGCCCACAAATGTGTAACTGGACTACTTCTTTAAATTGACACCAGATCCGGTGACCTTTGGGACATGGTTTGACCCCCTTAGGAAAGTGCTATCATCATGAAGCGTTCAGATCACTTACAACTCAATAGATTCTACCTTCCTGTAACGTTTCAGCCTGATTGGACCTTGTTTTCACACAAATGAACCCAGAATGATGTGAAATTGTGCTTCGTGCAACATAATTCTGGGTGCCATTTACAAACCATAAGTGCTAATGACTCCATTCCTTTTTGTGGTTGTAGGGGCTTTTGATTGGAGTACACTAAAACAAACCTAACCTCTCTAGGACATTAAGAAGCCAAGTTATAAGCCTTCAGAGAGTACAGACGCTTTTTTCTCAGCTCCCTTATCGGCTTCCCCAAGGCTCTTGTCCTGTCTGCCTACAGAGCACTTCTCTGCATTTCTCCTGAAACCACTACTCTTTTTTTTGGAAATATGGACTTAATTAATTGGTCATTCAACGTGATTGACAAAATTTTCTCTACGATGAGAACGGAGAAGGGGGCTCCCACCTGTCCCGAGGGGACATTCGCATCGGGATATGCACTCGATTCTTGGGAGGTCTGGCGAGTCGTGTGCCTCTCTCAGCTGTCCATCGAGGACGTGGAAGATTTGTGGATATTCGGCCTAATGATCACTGGATTTCTTCTGATTGGAGTGGGAGGATATCTGGTTTTCTGGAAATTTGGGAAGACGGGAGCGATTGGAGTGCGACCCGTACCCACGGAATGTGCCGCTCGTGCGGTGACCTCACAGACTGGGACGTTACTCGAGGTGAACCGTAAGCTGGACAATGTCCTTGCGGCGTTGCCTGTGTTAGTGCGCAAGATGGATTTGATCTTGGAGAGGGTCGCCGGACGATGCGGGGATGTGGAATGTAAAATTGGCTTCACTGGTGGACATGAATGACCACTTAGAGACTACAAGACGGAGGGGAAGATTATCTCTGTCTTCCCTAAACAAAGTTATGTTTATCCCTATCTGACGCCATAGCAGCCTCTCAAGGCTGCCTCAACACACCCCCACAAAAGGAGGAATGCCGACAGATGCTGTGTCCCGACCTTCACCCTCTCCCTTCAGGCTGACATGTCTGCAGGGCCTCAATGCGCTCTCTGTTCCTTATCTCTCCCTCCCACCTGTTGTTCTGCAGCTGGTCGATGCGCCGCAGTGGCAGCTCCCATTGGAGGCTTCAGGATCCCGCCCACCCCCACCTCCCCATTGGACTCTGATGTTGTACACGTGCTGTCTGTGCTTCCATGTCGGGTGTTTTTTTTTGCATTGGAGTGCTACACCCTGCTGGTGTAACCCTGTTAATGCCTTTTTTCCCCTCCCTGAACTTTCCTCATGTAACACCCTTTTCATCTAACTATTAAGGTAGCGCGACTCATGTTGCGAATGACCGCAGTCACCAATTCTTGTTATGTGTCTTACCCACGTATGTCTGATCTTTGAATTGTGTGTGCTGAAACTGAATTTCATTTCTCTGTATGTCCTGCACATGTGGAGAATATGACAATAAATGACTCTTGACTCTTGACTCTTGACTCTTGTCTCTTGACTCTTGACTCTTGACAAAGGTGTAACTGGACTACTTCTTTAAAGTGACACCAGGCCTGGTGACATTTGGGACATGGTTTGACCCCCTTAGGAAAGTGCTATCATCATGAAACGTTCAGATCACTTACAACTCAATAGATTCTACCTTCCTGTAACGTTTCAGCCTGATTGGACCTTGTTTTCACACAAATGAACCCAGAATGATGTGAAATTGTGCTTAGTTTAGCATAATTCTGGGTGCCATTTAAAAACCATAAGTGCTAATGACTCCATTCCTTTTTGAGGTTGTAGGGGCTGTTGATTGGAGTACACTAAAACAAACCTGATCTCTCTAGGACATTCAGAAGCCAAGTTATAAGCCCACAAATGTGTAACTGGACTACTTCTTTAAATTGACACCAGATCCGGTGACCTTTGGGACATGGTTTGACCCCCTTAGGAAAGAGCGATCATCATGAAACGTTCAGATCACTTACAACTCAATAGATTCTACCTTCCTGTAACGTTTCAGCCTGATTGGACCTTGTTTTCACACAAATGAACCCAGAATGATGTGAAATTGTGCTTCGTGCAACATAATTCTGGGTGCCATTTACAAACCATAAGTGCTAATGACTCCATTCCTTTTTGTGGTTGTAGGGGCTGTTGATTGGAGTACACTAAAACAAACCTGACCTCTCTAGGACATTCAGAAGCCAAGTTATAAGCCCACAAAGGTGTAACTGGACTACTTCTTTAAAGTGACACCAGGCCCGGTGACCTTTGGGACATGGTTTTACCCCCTATAGGAATGTGCGATCATCTTGAAACGTTCAGATCACTTACAACTCAATAGATTCTACCTTCTTGTAGCGTTTCAGCCTGATTGGACCTTGTTTTCACACAAATGGACCCAGAATGATGTGAAATTGTGCTTCGTGAAAAATAATTCTGGGTGCCATTTACAAACCTTAAGTCCGAATGACTCCATTCCTTTTTGTGGTTGTAGGGGCTGTTGATTGGAGTACACTAAAACAAACCTGATCTCTCTAGGACATTCAGAAGCCAAGTTATAAGCCCACAAATGTGTAACTGGACTAATTCTTTAAATTGACACCAGATCCGGTGACCTTTGGGACATGGTTGGACCCCCTTAGGAAAGTGCTATCATCATGAAACGTTCAGATCACTTACAACTCAATAGATTCTACCTTCCTGTAACATTTCAGCCTGATTGGACCTTGTTTTCACACAATTGGACCCAGAATGAAGTGAAATTGTGCTTCGTGCAACATAATTCTGGGTGCCATTTACAAACCATAAGTGCTAATGACTCCATTCCTTTTTGTGGTTGTAGGGGCTGTTGACTGAAGTGCATTAAAACAAACCTGATCTCTCTAGGACATTCAGAAGCCAAGTTATAAGCCCACAAATGTGTAACTGGACTACTTCTTTAAATTGACACCAGATCCGGTGACCTTTGGGACATGGTTTGACCCCCTTAGGAAAGTGCTATCATCATGAAACGTTCAGATCACTTAAAACTCAATAGATTCTACCTTCCTGTAACGTTTCAGCCAGATTGGACCTTGTTTTCACACAAATGAACCCAGAATGATGTGAAATTGTGCTTAGTGCAGCATCATTCTGGGTGCCAATTACAAACCATAAGTGCTAATGATTCCATTCCTTTTTGTGGTTGTAGGGGCTTTTGATTGGATTACACTAAAACAAACCTAACCTCTCTAGGACATTCAGAAGCCAAGTTATAAGCCCACAAAGGTGTAACTGGACTACTTCTTTAAAGTGACACCAGGCCCGGTGACTTTTGAGACATGGCTTGACCCCCTATAGGAATGTGCGATCATAATGAAACGTTCAGATCACTTACAACTCAATAGATTCTACCTTCTTGTAGCGTTTCAGCCTGATTGGACCTTGTTTTCACACAAATGGACCCAGAATGATGTGAAATTGTGCTTAGTGCAGCATAATTCTGGGTGCCATTTAAAAACCATAAGTGCTAATGACTCCATTCCTTTTTGAGGTTGTAGGGGATGTTGATTGGAGTACACTAAAACAAACCTGATCTCTCTAGGACATTCAGAAGCCAAGTTATAAGCCCACAAATGTGTAACTGGACTACTTCTTTAAATTGACACCAGATCCGGTGACCTTTGGGACATGGTTTGACCCCGTTAGGAAAGTGCTATCATCATGAAATGTTCAGATCACTTACAACTCAATAGATTCTACCTTCCTGTAACGTTTCAGCCTGATTGGACCTTGTTTTCACATAAATGAACCCAGAATGATGTGAAATTGTGCTTCGTGCAACATAATTCTGGGTGCCATTTACAAACCATAAGTGCTATTGACTCCATTCCTTTTTGTGGTTGTAGGGGCTGTTGATTGGAGTACATTAAAACAAACCTGATCTCTCTAGGACATTCAGAAGCCAAATTAAAAGCCCACAAAGGTGTAACTGGACTACTTCTTTAAAGTGACACCAGGTCCGGTGACCTTTGGGACATGGTTTGACCCCCTTAGGAAAGTTCTATCATCATGAAACGTTCAGATCACTTACAACTCAATAGATTCTACCTTCTTGTAGCGTTTCAGCCTGATTGGACCTTGTTTTCACACAAATGAACCCAGAATGATGTGAAATTGTGCTTCGTGCAACATAATTCTGGGTGCCATTTACAAACCATAAGTGCTAATGACTCCATTCCTTTTTGTGGTTGTAGGGGCGGTTGATTGAAGTACATTAAAACAAACCTGATCTCTCTAGGACATTCAGAAGCCAAGTTATAAGCCCACAAAGGTGTAACTGGACTACTTCTTTAAATTGACACCAGATCCGGTGACCTTTGGGACATGGTTTGACCCCCTTAGGAAAGTGCTATCATCATGAAACGTTCAGATCGCTTACAACTCAATAGATTCTACCTTCCTGTAACATTTCAGCCTTATTGGACCTTGTTTTCACACAAATGAACCCATAATGATGTGAAATTGTGCTTCGTGCAACATAATTCTGGGTGCCATTTAAAAACCATAAGTGCTAATGACTCCATTCCTTTTTGAGGTTGTAGGGGCTCTTGATTGGAGTACACTAAAACAAACCTGATCTCTCTAGGACATTCAGAAGCCAAGTTATAAGACCTCAAAGGTGTAACTGGACTACTTCTTTAAAGTGACACCAGGCCCGGTGACTTTTGAGACATGGTTTGACCCCCTATAGGAATGTGCGATCATAATGAAACGTTCAGATCACTTACAACTCAATAGATTCTACCTTCTTGTAGCGTTTCAGCCTGATTGGACCTTGTTTTCACACAAATGGACCCAGAATGATGTGAAATTGTGCTTCGTGCAACATAATTCTGGGTGCCATTTAAAAACCATAAGTGCTAACGACTCCATTCCTTTTTTTGGTTGTAGGGGCTGTTGATTGGAGAACACTAAAACAAACCTAACCTCTCTAGGACATTCAGAAGCCAAGTTATAAGCCCACAAAGGTGTAACTGGACTACTTCTTTAAAGTGACACCAGGCCCGGTGACCTTTGGGACATGGTTTTACCCCATAAAGGAATGTGCGATCATCTTGAAACGTTCAGATCACTTACAACTCAATAGATTCTACTTTCTTGTAGCGTTTCAGCCTGATTGGACCTTGTTTTCACAAAAATGGGCCCAGAATGATGTGAAATTGTGCTTCGTGCAACATAATTCTGGGTGCCATTTACAAACCTTAAGTGCTAATGACTCCATTCCTTTTTGTGGTTGTAGGGGCTGTTGAATGGAGTACACTAAAACAAACCTGATCTCTCTAGGACATGCAGAAGCCAAGTTATAAGCCCACAAAGGTGTAACTGGACTACTTCTTTAAAGTGACACCAGGCCCGGTGACCTTTGGGACATGGTTTTACCCCCTATAGGAATGTGCGATCATCTTGAAACGTTCAGATCACTTACAACTCAATAGATTCTACCTTCTTGTAGCGTTTCAGCCTGATTGGACCTTGTTTTCACACAAATGGACCCAGAATGATGTGAAATTGTGCTTCGTGCAACGTCATTCTGGGTGCCATTTACAAACCTTAAGTGCTAATGACTCCATTCCTTTTTGTGGTTGTAGGGGCTGTTGATTGGAGTACAATAAAACAAACCTGATCTCTCTAGGACATTCAGAAGCCAAGTTATAAGCCCACAAATGTGTAACTGGACTACTTCTTTAAATTGACACCATATCCGGTGACCTTTGGGACATGGTTTGATCCCCTTAGGAATGTGCGATCATCATGAAACGTTCAGATCACTTACAACTCAATAGATTCTACCTTCCTGTAACGTTTCAGCCTGATTGGACCTTGTTTTCACACAAATGGACCCAGAATGATGTGAAATTGTGCTTCGTGCAACATAATTCTGGGTGCCATTTACAAACCATAAGTGCTAATGACTCCATTCCTTTTTGTGGTTGTAGGGGCTGTTTATTGGAGTATACTAAAACAAACCTGATCTCTCTAGGACATCCAGAAGCCAAGTTATAAGCCCACAAATGTGTAACTGGACTACTTCTTTAAATTGACACCAGATCCGGTGACCTTTGGGACATGGTTTGACCCCCTTAGGAAAGTGCTATCATGATGAAACGTTCAGATCACTTACAACACAATAGATTCTACCTTCCTGTAACGTTTCAGCCTGATTGGACCTTGTTTTCACACAAATAAACCCAGAATGATGTGAAATTGTGCTTCGTGCAACATAATTCTGGGTGCCATTTAAAAACCATAAGTGCTAATGACTCCATTCCTTTTTGTGGTTGTAGGGGCTGTTGATTGGAGTATACTAAAACAAACCTGATCTCTCCAGGACATTCAGAAGCCAAGTTATAAGCCCACAAAGGTGTAACTGGACTACTTATTTAAATGGACGTCAGATCCGGTGACCTTTGGGACATGGTTTGACCCCCTTAGGAAAGCGCTATCATCATGAAACGTTCAGATCACTTACAACTCAATAGATTCTACCTTCCTGTAACGTTTCAGCCTGATTGGACCTTGTTTTCACACAAATGCACCCAGAATGATGTGAAATTGTGCTTCGTGCAACATAATTCTGGGTGCCATTTAAAAACCATAAGTGCTAATGACTCCATTCCTTGTTGAGGTTGTAGGGGCTGTTGATTGGAGTACACTAAAACAAACCTGATCTCTCTAGGACATTCAGAAGCCAAGTTATAAGCCCTCAAAGGTGTACCTGGACTACTTCTTTAAAGTGACACCAGGCCCGGTGACGTTTGGGACATGGTTTTACCCCCTATAGGAATGTTCGATCATCTTGAAACGTTCAGATCACTTACAACTCAATAGATTCTACCTTCTTGTAGCGTTTCAGCCTGATTGGACCTTGTTTTCACACAAATGGACCCAGAATGATGTGGAATTGTGCTTCATGCAACATAATTCTGGGTGCCATTTACAAACCTTAAGTGCTAATGACTCCATTCCTTTTTGTGGTTGTAGGGGCTGTTGATTGGAGTACACTAAAACAAACCTAACCTCTCTAGGACATTCAGAAGCCAAGTTATAAGCCAACAAAGGTGTAACTGGACTACTTCTTTAAAGTGACTCCAGGCCCGGTGACCTTTGGGACATGGTTTGACCCCCTTAGGAAAGTGCTATCATCATGAAACATTCAGATCACTTACAACTCCATAGATTCTACCTTCATGTAACGTTTCAGCCTGATTGGACCTTGTTTTCACACAAATGAACCCAGAATGATGTGAAATTGTGCTTCGTGCAACATAATTCTGGGTGCCATTTACAAACCATAAGTGCTAATGACTCCATTCCTTTTTGTGGTTGTAGGGGCGGTTGATTGAAGTACATTAAAACAAACCTGATCTCTCTAGGACATTCAGAAGCCAAGTTATAAGCCCACAAAGGTGTAACTGGACTACTTCTTTAAATTGACACCAGATCCGGTGACCTTTGGGACATGGTTTGACCCCCTTAGGAAAGTGCTATCATCATGAAACGTTCAGATCGCTTACAACTCAATAGATTCTACCTTCCTGTAACATTTCAGCCTTATTGGACCTTGTTTTCACACAAATGAACCCATAATGATGTGAAATTGTGCTTCGTGCAACATAATTCTGGGTGCCATTTAAAAACCATAAGTGCTAATGACTCCATTCCTTTTTGAGGTTGTAGGGGCTCTTGATTGGAGTACACTAAAACAAACCTGATCTCTCTAGGACATTCAGAAGCCAAGTTATAAGACCTCAAAGGTGTAACTGGACTACTTCTTTAAAGTGACACCAGGCCCGGTGACTTTTGAGACATGGTTTGACCCCCTATAGGAATGTGCGATCATAATGAAACGTTCAGATCACTTACAACTCAATAGATTCTACCTTCTTGTAGCGTTTCAGCCTGATTGGACCTTGTTTTCACACAAATGGACCCAGAATGATGTGAAATTGTGCTTCGTGCAACATAATTCTGGGTGCCATTTAAAAACCATAAGTGCTAACGACTCCATTCCTTTTTGTGGTTGTAGGGGCTGTTGATTGGAGAACACTAAAACAAACCTAACCTCTCTAGGACATTCAGAAGCCAAGTTATAAGCCCACAAAGGTGTAACTGGACTACTTCTTTAAAGTGACACCAGGCCCGGTGACCTTTGGGACATGGTTTTACCCCATAAAGGAATGTGCGATCATCTTGAAACGTTCAGATCACTTACAACTCAATAGATTCTACTTTCTTGTAGCGTTTCAGCCTGATTGGACCTTGTTTTCACACAAATGGACCCAGAATGATGTGAAATTGTGCTTCGTGCAACATAATTCTGGGTGCCATTTACAAACCTTAAGTGCTAATGACTCCATTCCTTTTTGTGGTTGTAGGGGCTGTTGACTGAAGTGCATTAAAACAAACCTGATCTCTCTAGGACATTCAGAAGCCAAGTTATAAGCCCACAAATGTGTAACTGGACTACTTCTTTAAATTGACACCAGATCCGGTGACCTTTGGGACATGGTTTGACCCCCTTAGGAAAGTGCTATCATCATGAAACGTTCAGATCACTTAAAACTCAATAGATTCTACCTTCCTGTAACGTTTCAGCCAGATTGGACCTTGTTTTCACACAAATGAACCCAGAATGATGTGAAATTGTGCTTAGTGCAGCATCATTCTGGGTGCCAATTACAAACCATAAGTGCTAATGATTCCATTCCTTTTTGTGGTTGTAGGGGCTTTTGATTGGATTACACTAAAACAAACCTAACCTCTCTAGGACATTCAGAAGCCAAGTTATAAGCCCACAAAGGTGTAACTGGACTACTTCTTTAAAGTGACACCAGGCCCGGTGACTTTTGAGACATGGCTTGACCCCCTATAGGAATGTGCGATCATAATGAAACGTTCAGATCACTTACAACTCAATAGATTCTACCTTCTTGTAGCGTTTCAGCCTGATTGGACCTTGTTTTCACACAAATGGACCCAGAATGATGTGAAATTGTGCTTAGTGCAGCATAATTCTGGGTGCCATTTAAAAACCATAAGTGCTAATGACTCCATTCCTTTTTGAGGTTGTAGGGGATGTTGATTGGAGTACACTAAAACAAACCTGATCTCTCTAGGACATTCAGAAGCCAAGTTATAAGCCCACAAATGTGTAACTGGACTACTTCTTTAAATTGACACCAGATCCGGTGACCTTTGGGACATGGTTTGACCCCGTTAGGAAAGTGCTATCATCATGAAATGTTCAGATCACTTACAACTCAATAGATTCTACCTTCCTGTAACGTTTCAGCCTGATTGGACCTTGTTTTCACACAAATGAACCCAGAATGATGTGAAATTGTGCTTCGTGCAACATAATTCTGGGTGCCATTTACAAACCATAAGTGCTATTGACTCCATTCCTTTTTGTGGTTGTAGGGGCTGTTGATTGGAGTACATTAAAACAAACCTGATCTCTCTAGGACATTCAGAAGCCAAATTAAAAGCCCACAAAGGTGTAACTGGACTACTTCTTTAAAGTGACACCAGGTCCGGTGACCTTTGGGACATGGTTTGACCCCCTTAGGAAAGTTCTATCATCATGAAACGTTCAGATCACTTACAACTCAATAGATTCTACCTTCTTGTAGCGTTTCAGCCTGATTGGACCTTGTTTTCACACAAATGAACCCAGAATGATGTGAAATTGTGCTTCGTGCAACATAATTCTGGGTGCCATTTACAAACCATAAGTGCTAATGACTCCATTCCTTTTTGTGGTTGTAGGGGCGGTTGATTGAAGTACATTAAAACAAACCTGATCTCTCTAGGACATTCAGAAGCCAAGTTATAAGCCCACAAAGGTGTAACTGGACTACTTCTTTAAATTGACACCAGATCCGGTGACCTTTGGGACATGGTTTGACCCCCTTAGGAAAGTGCTATCATCATGAAACGTTCAGATCGCTTACAACTCAATAGATTCTACCTTCCTGTAACATTTCAGCCTTATTGGACCTTGTTTTCACACAAATGAACCCATAATGATGTGAAATTGTGCTTCGTGCAACATAATTCTGGGTGCCATTTAAAAACCATAAGTGCTAATGACTCCATTCCTTTTTGAGGTTGTAGGGGCTCTTGATTGGAGTACACTAAAACAAACCTGATCTCTCTAGGACATTCAGAAGCCAAGTTATAAGACCTCAAAGGTGTAACTGGACTACTTCTTTAAAGTGACACCAGGCCCGGTGACTTTTGAGACATGGTTTGACCCCCTATAGGAATGTGCGATCATAATGAAACGTTCAGATCACTTACAACTCAATAGATTCTACCTTCTTGTAGCGTTTCAGCCTGATTGGACCTTGTTTTCACACAAATGGACCCAGAATGATGTGAAATTGTGCTTCGTGCAACATAATTCTGGGTGCCATTTAAAAACCATAAGTGCTAACGACTCCATTCCTTTTTTTGGTTGTAGGGGCTGTTGATTGGAGAACACTAAAACAAACCTAACCTCTCTAGGACATTCAGAAGCCAAGTTATAAGCCCACAAAGGTGTAACTGGACTACTTCTTTAAAGTGACACCAGGCCCGGTGACCTTTGGGACATGGTTTTACCCCATAAAGGAATGTGCGATCATCTTGAAACGTTCAGATCACTTACAACTCAATAGATTCTACTTTCTTGTAGCGTTTCAGCCTGATTGGACCTTGTTTTCACAAAAATGGGCCCAGAATGATGTGAAATTGTGCTTCGTGCAACATAATTCTGGGTGCCATTTACAAACCTTAAGTGCTAATGACTCCATTCCTTTTTGTGGTTGTAGGGGCTGTTGAATGGAGTACACTAAAACAAACCTGATCTCTCTAGGACATGCAGAAGCCAAGTTATAAGCCCACAAAGGTGTAACTGGACTACTTCTTTAAAGTGACACCAGGCCCGGTGACCTTTGGGACATGGTTTTACCCCCTATAGGAATGTGCGATCATCTTGAAACGTTCAGATCACTTACAACTCAATAGATTCTACCTTCTTGTAGCGTTTCAGCCTGATTGGACCTTGTTTTCACACAAATGGACCCAGAATGATGTGAAATTGTGCTTCGTGCAACGTCATTCTGGGTGCCATTTACAAACCTTAAGTGCTAATGACTCCATTCCTTTTTGTGGTTGTAGGGGCTGTTGATTGGAGTACAATAAAACAAACCTGATCTCTCTAGGACATTCAGAAGCCAAGTTATAAGCCCACAAATGTGTAACTGGACTACTTCTTTAAATTGACACCATATCCGGTGACCTTTGGGACATGGTTTGATCCCCTTAGGAATGTGCGATCATCATGAAACGTTCAGATCACTTACAACTCAATAGATTCTACCTTCCTGTAACGTTTCAGCCTGATTGGACCTTGTTTTCACACAAATGGACCCAGAATGATGTGAAATTGTGCTTCGTGCAACATAATTCTGGGTGCCATTTACAAACCATAAGTGCTAATGACTCCATTCCTTTTTGTGGTTGTAGGGGCTGTTTATTGGAGTATACTAAAACAAACCTGATCTCTCTAGGACATCCAGAAGCCAAGTTATAAGCCCACAAATGTGTAACTGGACTACTTCTTTAAATTGACACCAGATCCGGTGACCTTTGGGACATGGTTTGACCCCCTTAGGAAAGTGCTATCATGATGAAACGTTCAGATCACTTACAACACAATAGATTCTACCTTCCTGTAACGTTTCAGCCTGATTGGACCTTGTTTTCACACAAATAAACCCAGAATGATGTGAAATTGTGCTTCGTGCAACATAATTCTGGGTGCCATTTAAAAACCATAAGTGCTAATGACTCCATTCCTTTTTGTGGTTGTAGGGGCTGTTGATTGGAGTATACTAAAACAAACCTGATCTCTCCAGGACATTCAGAAGCCAAGTTATAAGCCCACAAAGGTGTAACTGGACTACTTATTTAAATGGACGTCAGATCCGGTGACCTTTGGGACATGGTTTGACCCCCTTAGGAAAGCGCTATCATCATGAAACGTTCAGATCACTTACAACTCAATAGATTCTACCTTCCTGTAACGTTTCAGCCTGATTGGACCTTGTTTTCACACAAATGCACCCAGAATGATGTGAAATTGTGCTTCGTGCAACATAATTCTGGGTGCCATTTAAAAACCATAAGTGCTAATGACTCCATTCCTTGTTGAGGTTGTAGGGGCTGTTGATTGGAGTACACTAAAACAAACCTGATCTCTCTAGGACATTCAGAAGCCAAGTTATAAGCCCTCAAAGGTGTACCTGGACTACTTCTTTAAAGTGACACCAGGCCCGGTGACGTTTGGGACATGGTTTTACCCCCTATAGGAATGTTCGATCATCTTGAAACGTTCAGATCACTTACAACTCAATAGATTCTACCTTCTTGTAGCGTTTCAGCCTGATTGGACCTTGTTTTCACACAAATGGACCCAGAATGATGTGGAATTGTGCTTCAAGCAACATAATTCTGGGTGCCATTTACAAACCTTAAGTGCTAATGACTCCATTCCTTTTTGTGGTTGTAGGGGCTGTTGATTGGAGTACACTAAAACAAACCTAACCTCTCTAGGACATTCAGAAGCCAAGTTATAAGCCAACAAAGGTGTAACTGGACTACTTCTTTAAAGTGACTCCAGGCCCGGTGACCTTTGGGACATGGTTTGACCCCCTTAGGAAAGTGCTATCATCATGAAACATTCAGATCACTTACAACTCCATAGATTCTACCTTCATGTAACGTTTCAGCCTGATTGGACCTTGTTTTCACACAAATGAACCCAGAATGATGTGAAATTGTGCTTCGTGCAACATAATTCTGGGTGCCATTTACAAACCATAAGTGCTAATGACTCCATTCCTTTTTGTGGTTGTAGGGGCGGTTGATTGAAGTACATTAAAACAAACCTGATCTCTCTAGGACATTCAGAAGCCAAGTTATAAGCCCACAAAGGTGTAACTGGACTACTTCTTTAAATTGACACCAGATCCGGTGACCTTTGGGACATGGTTTGACCCCCTTAGGAAAGTGCTATCATCATGAAACGTTCAGATCGCTTACAACTCAATAGATTCTACCTTCCTGTAACATTTCAGCCTTATTGGACCTTGTTTTCACACAAATGAACCCATAATGATGTGAAATTGTGCTTCGTGCAACATAATTCTGGGTGCCATTTAAAAACCATAAGTGCTAATGACTCCATTCCTTTTTGAGGTTGTAGGGGCTCTTGATTGGAGTACACTAAAACAAACCTGATCTCTCTAGGACATTCAGAAGCCAAGTTATAAGACCTCAAAGGTGTAACTGGACTACTTCTTTAAAGTGACACCAGGCCCGGTGACTTTTGAGACATGGTTTGACCCCCTATAGGAATGTGCGATCATAATGAAACGTTCAGATCACTTACAACTCAATAGATTCTACCTTCTTGTAGCGTTTCAGCCTGATTGGACCTTGTTTTCACACAAATGGACCCAGAATGATGTGAAATTGTGCTTCGTGCAACATAATTCTGGGTGCCATTTAAAAACCATAAGTGCTAACGACTCCATTCCTTTTTGTGGTTGTAGGGGCTGTTGATTGGAGAACACTAAAACAAACCTAACCTCTCTAGGACATTCAGAAGCCAAGTTATAAGCCCACAAAGGTGTAACTGGACTACTTCTTTAAAGTGACACCAGGCCCGGTGACCTTTGGGACATGGTTTTACCCCATAAAGGAATGTGCGATCATCTTGAAACGTTCAGATCACTTACAACTCAATAGATTCTACTTTCTTGTAGCGTTTCAGCCTGATTGGACCTTGTTTTCACACAAATGGACCCAGAATGATGTGAAATTGTGCTTCGTGCAACATAATTCTGGGTGCCATTTACAAACCTTAAGTGCTAATGACTCCATTCCTTTTTGTGGTTGTAGGGGCTGTTGAATGGAGTACACTAAAACAAACCTGATCTCTCTAGGACATGCAGAAGCCAAGTTATAAGCCCACAAAGGTGTAACTGGACTACTTCTTTAAAGTGACACCAGGCCCGGTGACCTTTGGGACATGGTTTTACCCCCTATAGGAATGTGCGATCATCTTGAAACGTTCAGATCACTTACAACTCAATAGATTCTACCTTCTTGTAGCGTTTCAGCCTGATTGGACCTTGTTTTCACACAAATGGACCCAGAATGATGTGAAATTGTGCTTCGTGCAACGTCATTCTGGGTGCCATTTACAAACCTTAAGTGCTAATGACTCCATTCCTTTTTGTGGTTGTAGGGGCTGTTGATTGGAGTACAATAAAACAAACCTGATCTCTCTAGGACATTCAGAAGCCAAGTTATAAGCCCACAAATGTGTAACTGGACTACTTCTTTAAATTGACACCATATCCGGTGACCTTTGGGACATGGTTTGATCCCCTTAGGAATGTGCGATCATCATGAAACGTTCAGATCACTTACAACTCAATAGATTCTACCTTCCTGTAACGTTTCAGCCTGATTGGACCTTGTTTTCACACAAATGGACCCAGAATGATGTGAAATTGTGCTTCGTGCAACATAATTCTGGGTGCCATTTACAAACCATAAGTGCTAATGACTCCATTCCTTTTTGTGGTTGTAGGGGCTGTTTATTGGAGTATACTAAAACAAACCTGATCTCTCTAGGACATCCAGAAGCCAAGTTATAAGCCCACAAATGTGTAACTGGACTACTTCTTTAAATTGACACCAGATCCGGTGACCTTTGGGACATGGTTTGACCCCCTTAGGAAAGTGCTATCATGATGAAACGTTCAGATCACTTACAACACAATAGATTCTACCTTCCTGTAACGTTTCAGCCTGATTGGACCTTGTTTTCACACAAATAAACCCAGAATGATGTGAAATTGTGCTTCGTGCAACATAATTCTGGGTGCCATTTAAAAACCATAAGTGCTAATGACTCCATTCCTTTTTGTGGTTGTAGGGGCTGTTGATTGGAGTATACTAAAACAAACCTGATCTCTCCAGGACATTCAGAAGCCAAGTTATAAGCCCACAAAGGTGTAACTGGACTACTTATTTAAATGGACGTCAGATCCGGTGACCTTTGGGACATGGTTTGACCCCCTTAGGAAAGCGCTATCATCATGAAACGTTCAGATCACTTACAACTCAATAGATTCTACCTTCCTGTAACGTTTCAGCCTGATTGGACCTTGTTTTCACACAAATGCACCCAGAATGATGTGAAATTGTGCTTCGTGCAACATAATTCTGGGTGCCATTTAAAAACCATAAGTGCTAATGACTCCATTCCTTGTTGAGGTTGTAGGGGCTGTTGATTGGAGTACACTAAAACAAACCTGATCTCTCTAGGACATTCAGAAGCCAAGTTATAAGCCCTCAAAGGTGTACCTGGACTACTTCTTTAAAGTGACACCAGGCCCGGTGACCTTTGGGACATGGTTTTACCCCCTATAGGAATGTTCGATCATCTTGAAACGTTCAGATCACTTACAACTCAATAGATTCTACCTTCTTGTAGCGTTTCAGCCTGATTGGACCTTGTTTTCACACAAATGGACCCAGAATGATGTGGAATTGTGCTTCATGCAACATAATTCTGGGTGCCATTTACAAACCTTAAGTGCTAATGACTCCATTCCTTTTTGTGGTTGTAGGGGCTGTTGATTGGAGTACACTAAAACAAACCTAACCTCTCTAGGACATTCAGAAGCCAAGTTATAAGCCAACAAAGGTGTAACTGGACTACTTCTTTAAAGTGACTCCAGGCCCGGTGACCTTTGGGACATGGTTTGACCCCCTTAGGAAAGTGCTATCATCATGAAACATTCAGATCACTTACAACTCAATAGATTCTACCTTCTTGTAGCGTTTCAGCCTGATTGGACCTTGTTTTCACACAAATGGACCCAGAATGATGTGAAATTGTGCTTCGTGCAACATAATTCTGGGTGCCATTTACAAACCTTAAGTGCAAATGACTCCATTCCTTTTTGTGGTTGTAGGGGATGTTGATTGGAGTACACTAAAACCAACCTAACCTCTCTAGGACATTCAGAAGCCAAGTTATAAGCCCACAAAGGTGTAACTGGACTACTTCTTTAAAGTGACACCAGGCCCGGTGACCTTTGGGACATGGTTTGACCCCCTTAGGAAAGTGCTATCATCATGAAACGTTCAGATCACTTACAACTCAATAGATTCTACCTTCCTGTAACGTTTCAGCCCTATTTGACCTTGTTTTCACACAAATGAACCCAGAATGATGTGAAATTGTGCTTCGTGCAACATAATTCTGGGTGCCACTTAAAAACCATAAGTGCTAATGACTCCATTCCTTTTTGTGGTTGTAGGGGCTGTTGATTGGAGTATACTAAAACAAACCTGATCTCTCTAGGACATTCAGAAGCCAAGTTATAAGCCCACAAAGGTTTAACTGGACTACTTCTTTAAATTGACACCAGATCCGGTGACCTTTGGGACATGGTTTGACCCCCTTAGGAAAGTGCTATCATTATGAAACGTTCAGATCACTTACAACTCAATAGATTCTACCTTCCTGTAACATTTCAGCCTGATTGGACCTTGTTTTCACACAAATGAACCCAGAATGATGTGAAATTGTGCTTCGTGCAACATAATTCTGGGTGCCATTTACAATTCATAAGTGCTAATGACTCCATTTCTTTTTGTGGTTGTAGGGGCTGTTGATTGGAGCACATTAAAACAAACCTGATCTCTCTAGGACATTAGGAAGCCAAGTTATAAGCCCACAAATGTGTAACTGGACTACTTCTTTAAATTGACACCAGATCCGGTGACCTTTGGGACATGGTTTGACCCCCTTAGGAAAGTGCTATCATCATGAAACAATCAGATCACTTACAAATCAATAGATTCTACCTTCCTGTAACGTTTCAGCCTGATTGGACCTTGTTTTCACACAAATGGACCCAGAATGAAGTGAAATTGTGCTTCGTGCAACATAATTCTGGGTGCCATTTACAAACCATAAGTGCTAAAGACTCCATTCCTTTTTGTGGTTGTAGGGGCTGTTGATTGGAGTACACTAAAACAAACCTGACCTCTCTAGGACATTCAGAAGCCAAGTTATAAGCCCACAAAGGTGTAACTGGACTACTTCTTTAAAGTGACACCAGGCCCGGTGACCTTTGGGACATGGTTTTACCCCCTATAGGAATGTGCGATCATCTTGAAACGTTCAGATCACTTACAACTCAATAGATTCTACCTTCTTGTAGCGTTTCAGCCTGATTGGACCTTTTTTTCACACAAATGGACCCAGAATGATGTGAAATTGTGCTTCGTGCAACATAATTCTGGGTGCCATTTACAAACCTTAAGTCCTAATGACTCCATTCCTTTTTGTGGTTGTAGGGGCTGTTGATTGGAGTACACTAAAACAAACCTGATCTCTCTAGGGCATTCAGAAGCCAAGTTATAAGCCCACAAATGTGTAACTGAACTACTTCTTTAAATTGACACCAGATCCGGTGACCTTTGGGACATGGTTTGACCCCCTTAGGAAAGTGCTATCATCATGAAACGTTCAGATCACTTACAACTCAATAGATTCTACCTTCCTGTAACGTTTCAGCCTGATTGGACCTTGTTTTCACACAAATGGACCCAGAATGATGTGAAATTGGGCTTCGTGCAACATAATTCTGGGTGCCATTTACAAACCATAAGTGCTAATGACTCCATTCCTTTTTGTAGTTGTAGGGGCTGTTGATTGGAGTACATTAAAACAAACCTGATCTCTCTAGGACATTCCGAAGCCAAGTTATAAGCTCACAAATGTGTAACTGGACTGCTTCTTTAAATTGACACCAGATCCGGTGACCTTTGGGACATGGTTTGACCCCCTTAGGAAAGTGCTATCATCATGAAACGTTCAGATCACTTACAACCCAATAGATTCTACCTTCCTGTAACGTTTCAGCCTGATTGGACCTTGTTTTCACACAAATGAACCCAGAATGATGTGAAATTGTGCTTCGTGCAACATAATTCTGGGTGCCATTTAAAAACCATAAGTGCTAATGACTCCATTCCTTTTTGTGGTTGTAGGGGCTTTTGATTGGAGTACACTAAAACAAACCTAACCTCTCTAGGACATTCAGAAGCCAAGTTATAAGCCCACAAATGTGTAACTGGACTACTTCTTTAAAGTGACACCAGGCCCGGTGACCTTTGGGGCAAGGTTTTACCCCCTATAGGAATGTGCGATCATCATGAAACATTCAGATCACTTACAACTCAATAGATTCTACCTTCTTGTAGTGTTTCAGCCTGATTGGACCTTGTTTTCACACAAATGGACCCAGAATGATGTGAAATTGTGCTTCGTGCAACATAATTTGGGTGCCATTTACAAACCATAAGTGCTAATGACTCCATTCCTTTTTGTGGTTGTAGGGGCTGTTGATTGGAGTACATTAAAACAAACCTGATCTCTCTAGGACATTAGGAAGCCAAGTTATAAGCCCACAAATGTGTAACTGGACTACTTCTTTAAATTGACACCAGATCCGGTGACCTTTGGGACATGGTTTGACCCCCTTAGGAAAGTGCTATCATCATGAAACAATCAGATCACTTACAAATCAATAGATTCTACCTTCCTGTAACGTTTCAGCCTGATTGGACCTTGTTTTCACACAAATGGACCCAGAATGAAGTGAAATTATGCTTCGTGCAACATAATTCTGGGTGCCATTTACAAACCATAAGTGCTAATGACTCCATTCCTTTTTGTGGTTGTAGGGGCTGTTGATTGGAGCACATTAAAACAAACCTGATCTCTCTAGGACATTCAGAAGCCAAGTTATAAGCCCACAAATGTGTAACTGGACTACTTCTTTAAATTGACACCAGATCCGGTGACCTTTGGGACATGGTTTGACCCCCTTAGGAAAGTGCTATCATCATGAAGCGTTCAGATCACTTAAAACTCAATAGATTCTACCTTCCTGTAACGTTTCAGCCAGATTGGACCTTGTTTTCACACAAATGAACCCAGAATGATGTGAAATTGTGCTTCGTGCAACATAATTCTGGGTGCCATTTACAAACCATAAGTGCTAATGACTCCATTCCTTTTTGTGGTTGTAGGGGCTTTTGATTGGAGTACACTAAAACAAACCTAACCTCTCTAGGACATTAAGAAGCCAAGTTATAAGCCTTCAGAGAGTACAGACGCTTTTTTCTCAGCTCCCTTATCGGCTTCCCCAAGGCTCTTGTCCTGTCTGCCTACAGAGCACTTCTCTGCATTTCTCCTGAAACCACTACTCTTTTTTTTGGAAATATGGACTTAATTAATTGGTCATTCAACGTGATTGACAAAATTTTCTCTACGATGAGAACGGAGAAGGGGGCTCCCACCTGTCCCGAGGGGACATTCGCATCGGGATATGCACTCGATTCTTGGGAGGTCTGGCGAATCGTGTGCCTCTCTCAGCTGTCCATCGAGGACGTGGAAGATTTGTGGATATTCGGCCTAATGATCACTGGATTTCTTCTGATTGGAGTGGGAGGATATCTGGTTTTCTGGAAATTTGGGAAGACGGGAGCGATTGGAGTGCGACCCGTACCCACGGAATGTGCCGCTCGTGCGGTGACCTCACAGACTGGGACGTTACTCGAGGTGAACCGTAAGCTGGACAATGTCCTTGCGGCGTTGCCTGTGTTAGTGCGCAAGATGGATTTGATCTTGGAGAGGGTCGCCGGACGATGCGGGGATGTGGAATGTAAAATTGGCTTCACTGGTGGACATGAATGACCACTTAGAGACTACAAGACGGAGGGGAAGATTATCTCTGTCTTCCCTAAACAAAGTTATGTTTATCCCTATCTGACGCCATAGCAGCCTCTGAAGGCTGCCTCAACACACCCCCACAAAAGGAGGAATGCCGACAGATGCTGTGTCCCGACCTTCACCCTCTCCCTTCAGGCTGACATGTCTGCAGGGCCTCAATGCGCTCTCTGTTCCTTATCTCTCCCTCCCACCTGTTGTTCTGCAGCTGGTCGATGCGCCGCAGTGGCAGCTCCCATTGGAGGCTTCAGGATCCCGCCCACCCCCACCTCCCCATTGGACTCTGATGTTGTACACGTGCTGTCTGTGCTTCCATGTCGGGTGTTTTTTTTTTGCATTGGAGTGCTACACCCTGCTGGTGTAACCCTGTTAATGCCTTTTTTTCCCCTCCCTGAACTTTCCTCATGTAACACCCTTTTCATCTAACTATTAAGGTAGCGCGACTCATGTTGCGAATGACCGCAGTCACCAATTCTTGTTATGTGTCTTACCCACGTATGTCTGATCTTTGAATTGTGTGTGCTGAAACTGAATTTCATTTCTCTGTATGTCCTGCACATGTGGAGAATATGACAATAAATGACTCTTGACTCTTGACTCTTGACTCTTGTCTCTTGACTCTTGACTCTTGACAAAGGTGTAACTGGACTACTTCTTTAAAGTGACACCAGGCCTGGTGACATTTGGGACATGGTTTGACCCCCTTAGGAAAGTGCTATCATCATGAAACGTTCAGATCACTTACAACTCAATAGATTCTACCTTCCTGTAACGTTTCAGCCTGATTGGACCTTGTTTTCACACAAATGAACCCAGAATGATGTGAAATTGTGCTTAGTTTAGCATAATTCTGGGTGCCATTTAAAAACCATAAGTGCTAATGACTCCATTCCTTTTTGAGGTTGTAGGGGCTGTTGATTGGAGTACATTAAAACAAACCTGATCTCTCTAGGACATTCAGAAGCCAAGTTATAAGCCCACAAATGTGTAACTGGACTACTTCTTTAAATTGACACCAGATCCGGTGACCTTTGGGACATGGTTTGACCCCCTTAGGAAAGAGCGATCATCATGAAACGTTCAGATCACTTACAACTCAATAGATTCTACCTTCCTGTAACGTTTCAGCCTGATTGGACCTTGTTTTCACACAAATGAACCCAGAATGATGTGAAATTGTGCTTCGTGCAACATAATTCTGGGTGCCATTTACAAACCATAAGTGCTAATGACTCCATTCCTTTTTGTGGTTGTAGGGGCTGTTGATTGGAGTACACTAAAACAAACCTGACCTCTCTAGGACATTCAGAAGCCAAGTTATAAGCCCACAAAGGTGTAACTGGACTACTTCTTTAAAGTGACACCAGGCCCGGTGACCTTTGGGACATGGTTGGACCCCCTTAGGAAAGTGCTATCATCATGAAACGTTCAGATCACTTACAACTCAATAGATTCTACCTTCCTGTAACATTTCAGCCTGATTGGACCTTGTTTTCACACAATTGGACCCAGAATGAAGTGAAATTGTGCTTCGTGCAACATAATTCTGGGTGCCATTTACAAACCATAAGTGCTAATGACTCCATTCCTTTTTGTGGTTGTAGGGGCTGTTGACTGAAGTGCATTAAAACAAACCTGATCTCTCTAGGACATTCAGAAGCCAAGTTATAAGCCCACAAATGTGTAACTGGACTACTTCTTTAAATTGACACCAGATCCGGTGACCTTTGGGACATGGTTTGACCCCCTTAGGAAAGTGCTATCATCATGAAACGTTCAGATCACTTAAAACTCAATAGATTCTACCTTCCTGTAACGTTTCAGCAAGATTGGACCTTGTTTTCACACAAATGAACCCAGAATGATGTGAAATTGTGCTTAGTGCAGCATCATTCTGGGTGCCAATTACAAACCATAAGTGCTAATGATTCCATTCCTTTTTGTGGTTGTAGGGGCTTTTGATTGGATTACACTAAAACAAACCTAACCTCTCTAGGACATTCAGAAGCCAAGTTATAAGCCCACAAAGGTGTAACTGGACTACTTCTTTAAAGTGACACCAGGCCCGGTGACTTTTGAGACATGGCTTGACCCCCTATAGGAATGTGCGATCATAATGAAACGTTCAGATCACTTACAACTCAATAGATTCTACCTTCTTGTAGCGTTTCAGCCTGATTGGACCTTGTTTTCACACAAATGGACCCAGAATGATGTGAAATTGTGCTTAGTGCAGCATAATTCTGGGTGCCATTTAAAAACCATAAGTGCTAATGACTCCATTCCTTTTTGAGGTTGTAGGGGATGTTGATTGGAGTACACTAAAACAAACCTGATCTCTCTAGGACATTCAGAAGCCAAGTTATAAGCCCACAAATGTGTAACTGGACTACTTCTTTAAATTGACACCAGATCCGGTGACCTTTGGGACATGGTTTGACCCCGTTAGGAAAGTGCTATCATCATGAAATGTTCAGATCACTTACAACTCAATAGATTCTACCTTCCTGTAACGTTTCAGCCTGATTGGACCTTGTTTTCACACAAATGAACCCAGAATGATGTGAAATTGTGCTTCGTGCAACATAATTCTGGGTGCCATTTACAAACCATAAGTGCTATTGACTCCATTCCTTTTTGTGGTTGTAGGGGCTGTTGATTGGAGTACATTAAAACAAACCTGATCTCTCTAGGACATTCAGAAGCCAAATTAAAAGCCCACAAAGGTGTAACTGGACTACTTCTTTAAAGTGACACCAGGTCCGGTGACCTTTGGGACATGGTTTGACCCCCTTAGGAAAGTTCTATCATCATGAAACGTTCAGATCACTTACAACTCAATAGATTCTACCTTCTTGTAGCGTTTCAGCCTGATTGGACCTTGTTTTCACACAAATGAACCCAGAATGATGTGAAATTGTGCTTCGTGCAACATAATTCTGGGTGCCATTTACAAACCATAAGTGCTAATGACTCCATTCCTTTTTGTGGTTGTAGGGGCGGTTGATTGAAGTACATTAAAACAAACCTGATCTCTCTAGGACATTCAGAAGCCAAGTTATAAGCCCACAAAGGTGTAACTGGACTACTTCTTTAAATTGACACCAGATCCGGTGACCTTTGGGACATGGTTTGACCCCCTTAGGAAAGTGCTATCATCATGAAACGTTCAGATCGCTTACAACTCAATTGATTCTACCTTCCTGTAACATTTCAGCCTTATTGGACCTTGTTTTCACACAAATGAACCCATAATGATGTGAAATTGTGCTTCGTGCAACATAATTCTGGGTGCCATTTAAAAACCATAAGTGCTAATGACTCCATTCCTTTTTGAGGTTGTAGGGGCTCTTGATTGGAGTACACAAAAACAAACCTGATCTCTCTAGGACATTCAGAAGCCAAGTTATAAGACCTCAAAGGTGTAACTGGACTACTTCTTTAAAGTGACACCAGGCCCGGTGACTTTTGAGACATGGTTTGACCCCCTATAGGAATGTGCGATCATAATGAAACGTTCAGATCACTTACAACTCAATAGATTCTACCTTCTTGTAGCGTTTCAGCCTGATTGGACCTTGTTTTCACACAAATGGACCCAGAATGATGTGAAATTGTGCTTCGTGCAACATAATTCTGGGTGCCATTTAAAAACCATAAGTGCTAACGACTCCATTCCTTTTTGTGGTTGTAGGGGCTGTTGATTGGAGAACACTAAAACAAACCTAACCTCTCTAGGACATTCAGAAGCCAAGTTATAAGCCCACAAAGGTGTAACTGGACTACTTCTTTAAAGTGACACCAGGCCCGGTGACCTTTGGGACATGGTTTTACCCCATAAAGGAATGTGCGATCATCTTGAAACGTTCAGATCACTTACAACTCAATAGATTCTACTTTCTTGTAGCGTTTCAGCCTGATTGGACCTTGTTTTCACACAAATGGACCCAGAATGATGTGAAATTGTGCTTCGTGCAACATAATTCTGGGTGCCATTTACAAACCTTAAGTGCTAATGACTCCATTCCTTTTTGTGGTTGTAGGGGCTGTTGAATGGAGTACACTAAAACAAACCTGATCTCTCTAGGACATGCAGAAGCCAAGTTATAAGCCCACAAAGGTGTAACTGGACTACTTCTTTAAAGTGACACCAGGCCCGGTGACCTTTGGGACATGGTTTTACCCCCTATAGGAATGTGCGATCATCTTGAAACGTTCAGATCACTTACAACTCAATAGATTCTACCTTCTTGTAGCGTTTCAGCCTGATTGGACCTTGTTTTCACACAAATGGACCCAGAATGATGTGAAATTGTGCTTCGTGCAACGTCATTCTGGGTGCCATTTACAAACCTTAAGTGCTAATGACTCCATTCCTTTTTGTGGTTGTAGGGGCTGTTGATTGGAGTACAATAAAACAAACCTGATCTCTCTAGGACATTCAGAAGCCAAGTTATAAGCCCACAAATGTGTAACTGGACTACTTCTTTAAATTGACACCATATCCGGTGACCTTTGGGACATGGTTTGATCCCCTTAGGAATGTGCGATCATCATGAAACGTTCAGATCACTTACAACTCAATAGATTCTACCTTCCTGTAACGTTTCAGCCTGATTGGACCTTGTTTTCACACAAATGGACCCAGAATGATGTGAAATTGTGCTTCGTGCAACATAATTCTGGGTGCCATTTACAAACCATAAGTGCTAATGACTCCATTCCTTTTTGTGGTTGTAGGGGCTGTTTATTGGAGTATACTAAAACAAACCTGATCTCTCTAGGACATCCAGAAGCCAAGTTATAAGCCCACAAATGTGTAACTGGACTACTTCTTTAAATTGACACCAGATCCGGTGACCTTTGGGACATGGTTTGACCCCCTTAGGAAAGTGCTATCATGATGAAACGTTCAGATCACTTACAACACAATAGATTCTACCTTCCTGTAACGTTTCAGCCTGATTGGACCTTGTTTTCACACAAATAAACCCAGAATGATGTGAAATTGTGCTTCGTGCAACATAATTCTGGGTGCCATTTAAAAACCATAAGTGCTAATGACTCCATTCCTTTTTGTGGTTGTAGGGGCTGTTGATTGGAGTATACTAAAACAAACCTGATCTCTCCAGGACATTCAGAAGCCAAGTTATAAGCCCACAAAGGTGTAACTGGACTACTTATTTAAATGGACGTCAGATCCGGTGACCTTTGGGACATGGTTTGACCCCCTTAGGAAAGCGCTATCATCATGAAACGTTCAGATCACTTACAACTCAATAGATTCTACCTTCCTGTAACGTTTCAGCCTGATTGGACCTTGTTTTCACACAAATGCACCCAGAATGATGTGAAATTGTGCTTCGTGCAACATAATTCTGGGTGCCATTTAAAAACCATAAGTGCTAATGACTCCATTCCTTGTTGAGGTTGTAGGGGCTGTTGATTGGAGTACACTAAAACAAACCTGATCTCTCTAGGACATTCAGAAGCCAAGTTATAAGCCCTCAAAGGTGTACCTGGACTACTTCTTTAAAGTGACACCAGGCCCGGTGACCTTTGGGACATGGTTTTACCCCCTATAGGAATGTTCGATCATCTTGAAACGTTCAGATCACTTACAACTCAATAGATTCTACCTTCTTGTAGCGTTTCAGCCTGATTGGACCTTGTTTTCACACAAATGGACCCAGAATGATGTGGAATTGTGCTTCATGCAACATAATTCTGGGTGCCATTTACAAACCTTAAGTGCTAATGACTCCATTCCTTTTTGTGGTTGTAGGGGCTGTTGATTGGAGTACACTAAAACAAACCTAACCTCTCTAGGACATTCAGAAGCCAAGTTATAAGCCAACAAAGGTGTAACTGGACTACTTCTTTAAAGTGACTCCAGGCCCGGTGACCTTTGGGACATGGTTTGACCCCCTTAGGAAAGTGCTATCATCATGAAACATTCAGATCACTTACAACTCCATAGATTCTACCTTCATGTAACGTTTCAGCCTGATTGGACCTTGTTTTCACACAAATTAACCCAGAATGATGTGAAATTGTGCTTCGTGCAACATAATTCTGGGTGCCATTTAAAAACCATAAGTGCTAATGACTCCATTCCTTTTTGTGGTTGTAGGGGATGTTGATTGTTGTATACTAAAACAAACCTGATCTCTCTAGGACATTCAGAAGCCAAGTTATAAGCCCTCAAAGGTGTAACTGGACTACTTCTTTAAAGTGACACCAGGCCCGGTGACCTTTGGGACATGGTTTTACCCCCTATAGGAATGTGGGATCATCTTGAAACGTTCAGATCACTTACAACTCAATAGATTCTACCTTCTTGTAGCGTTTCAGCCTGATTGGACCTTGTTTTCACACAAATGGACCCAGAATGATGTGAAATTGTGCTTCGTGCAACATAATTCTGGGTGCCATTTACAGACCTTAGGTGCTAATGACTCCATTCCTTTGTGTGGTTGTAGGGAATGTTGATTGGAGTACACTAAAACAAACCTAACCTCTCTAGGACATTCAGAAGCCAGGTTATAAGCCCACAAAGGTGTAACTGGACTACTTCTTTAAAGTGACACCAGGCCCGGTGACCTTTGGGACATGGTTTGACCCCCTTAGAAAAGTGCTATCATCATGAAACGTTCAGATCACTTACAACTCAATAGATTCTACCTTCTTGTAGCGTTTCAGCCTGATTGGACCTTGTTTTCACACAAATGAACCCAGAATGATGTGAAATTGTGCTTCGTGCAACATAATTCTGGGTGCCATTTACAAACCATAAGTGCTAATGACTCCATTCATTTTGTGGTTGTAGGGGCTGTTGATTGGAGTATACTAAAACAAACCTGATCTCTCTAGGACATTCAGAAGCCAAGTTATAAGCCCACAAATGTGTAACTGGACTACTTCTTTAAATTGACACCAGATCCGGTGACCTTTGGGACATGGTTTGACCCCCTTAGGAAAGTGCTATCATGATGAAACGTTCAGATCACTTACAGCTCAATAGATTCTACCTTCCTGTAACGTTTCAGCCTGATTGGACCTTGTTTTCACACAAATGAACCCAGAATGATGTGAAATTGTGCTTCGTGCAACATAATTCTGGGTGCCATTTACAAACCATAAGTGCTAATGACTCCATTCCTTTTTGTGGTTGTAGGGGCGGTTGATTGAAGTACATTAAAACAAACCTGATCTCTCTAGGACATTCAGAAGCCAAGTTATAAGCCCACAAAGGTGTAACTGGACTACTTCTTTAAATTGACACCAGATCCGGTGACCTTTGGGACATGGTTTGACCCCCTTAGGAAAGTGCTATCATCATGAAACGTTCAGATCGCTTACAACTCAATTGATTCTACCTTCCTGTAACATTTCAGCCTTATTGGACCTTGTTTTCACACAAATGAACCCATAATGATGTGAAATTGTGCTTCGTGCAACATAATTCTGGGTGCCATTTAAAAACCATAAGTGCTAATGACTCCATTCCTTTTTGAGGTTGTAGGGGCTCTTGATTGGAGTACACAAAAACAAACCTGATCTCTCTAGGACATTCAGAAGCCAAGTTATAAGACCTCAAAGGTGTAACTGGACTACTTCTTTAAAGTGACACCAGGCCCGGTGACTTTTGAGACATGGTTTGACCCCCTATAGGAATGTGCGATCATAATGAAACGTTCAGATCACTTACAACTCAATAGATTCTACCTTCTTGTAGCGTTTCAGCCTGATTGGACCTTGTTTTCACACAAATGGACCCAGAATGATGTGAAATTGTGCTTCGTGCAACATAATTCTGGGTGCCATTTAAAAACCATAAGTGCTAACGACTCCATTCCTTTTTGTGGTTGTAGGGGCTGTTGATTGGAGAACACTAAAACAAACCTAACCTCTCTAGGACATTCAGAAGCCAAGTTATAAGCCCACAAAGGTGTAACTGGACTACTTCTTTAAAGTGACACCAGGCCCGGTGACCTTTGGGACATGGTTTTACCCCATAAAGGAATGTGCGATCATCTTGAAACGTTCAGATCACTTACAACTCAATAGATTCTACTTTCTTGTAGCGTTTCAGCCTGATTGGACCTTGTTTTCACACAAATGGACCCAGAATGATGTGAAATTGTGCTTCGTGCAACATAATTCTGGGTGCCATTTACAAACCTTAAGTGCTAATGACTCCATTCCTTTTTGTGGTTGTAGGGGCTGTTGAATGGAGTACACTAAAACAAACCTGATCTCTCTAGGACATGCAGAAGCCAAGTTATAAGCCCACAAAGGTGTAACTGGACTACTTCTTTAAAGTGACACCAGGCCCGGTGACCTTTGGGACATGGTTTTACCCCCTATAGGAATGTGCGATCATCTTGAAACGTTCAGATCACTTACAACTCAATAGATTCTACCTTCTTGTAGCGTTTCAGCCTGATTGGACCTTGTTTTCACACAAATGGACCCAGAATGATGTGAAATTGTGCTTCGTGCAACGTCATTCTGGGTGCCATTTACAAACCTTAAGTGCTAATGACTCCATTCCTTTTTGTGGTTGTAGGGGCTGTTGATTGGAGTACAATAAAACAAACCTGATCTCTCTAGGACATTCAGAAGCCAAGTTATAAGCCCACAAATGTGTAACTGGACTACTTCTTTAAATTGACACCATATCCGGTGACCTTTGGGACATGGTTTGATCCCCTTAGGAATGTGCGATCATCATGAAACGTTCAGATCACTTACAACTCAATAGATTCTACCTTCCTGTAACGTTTCAGCCTGATTGGACCTTGTTTTCACACAAATGGACCCAGAATGATGTGAAATTGTGCTTCGTGCAACATAATTCTGGGTGCCATTTACAAACCATAAGTGCTAATGACTCCATTCCTTTTTGTGGTTGTAGGGGCTGTTTATTGGAGTATACTAAAACAAACCTGATCTCTCTAGGACATCCAGAAGCCAAGTTATAAGCCCACAAATGTGTAACTGGACTACTTCTTTAAATTGACACCAGATCCGGTGACCTTTGGGACATGGTTTGACCCCCTTAGGAAAGTGCTATCATGATGAAACGTTCAGATCACTTACAACACAATAGATTCTACCTTCCTGTAACGTTTCAGCCTGATTGGACCTTGTTTTCACACAAATAAACCCAGAATGATGTGAAATTGTGCTTCGTGCAACATAATTCTGGGTGCCATTTAAAAACCATAAGTGCTAATGACTCCATTCCTTTTTGTGGTTGTAGGGGCTGTTGATTGGAGTATACTAAAACAAACCTGATCTCTCCAGGACATTCAGAAGCCAAGTTATAAGCCCACAAAGGTGTAACTGGACTACTTATTTAAATGGACGTCAGATCCGGTGACCTTTGGGACATGGTTTGACCCCCTTAGGAAAGCGCTATCATCATGAAACGTTCAGATCACTTACAACTCAATAGATTCTACCTTCCTGTAACGTTTCAGCCTGATTGGACCTTGTTTTCACACAAATGCACCCAGAATGATGTGAAATTGTGCTTCGTGCAACATAATTCTGGGTGCCATTTAAAAACCATAAGTGCTAATGACTCCATTCCTTGTTGAGGTTGTAGGGGCTGTTGATTGGAGTACACTAAAACAAACCTGATCTCTCTAGGACATTCAGAAGCCAAGTTATAAGCCCTCAAAGGTGTACCTGGACTACTTCTTTAAAGTGACACCAGGCCCGGTGACCTTTGGGACATGGTTTTACCCCCTATAGGAATGTTCGATCATCTTGAAACGTTCAGATCACTTACAACTCAATAGATTCTACCTTCTTGTAGCGTTTCAGCCTGATTGGACCTTGTTTTCACACAAATGGACCCAGAATGATGTGGAATTGTGCTTCATGCAACATAATTCTGGGTGCCATTTACAAACCTTAAGTGCTAATGACTCCATTCCTTTTTGTGGTTGTAGGGGCTGTTGATTGGAGTACACTAAAACAAACCTAACCTCTCTAGGACATTCAGAAGCCAAGTTATAAGCCAACAAAGGTGTAACTGGACTACTTCTTTAAAGTGACTCCAGGCCCGGTGACCTTTGGGACATGGTTTGACCCCCTTAGGAAAGTGCTATCATCATGAAACATTCAGATCACTTACAACTCCATAGATTCTACCTTCATGTAACGTTTCAGCCTGATTGGACCTTGTTTTCACACAAATTAACCCAGAATGATGTGAAATTGTGCTTCGTGCAACATAATTCTGGGTGCCATTTAAAAACCATAAGTGCTAATGACTCCATTCCTTTTTGTGGTTGTAGGGGATGTTGATTGTTGTATACTAAAACAAACCTGATCTCTCTAGGACATTCAGAAGCCAAGTTATAAGCCCTCAAAGGTGTAACTGGACTACTTCTTTAAAGTGACACCAGGCCCGGTGACCTTTGGGACATGGTTTTACCCCCTATAGGAATGTGGGATCATCTTGAAACGTTCAGATCACTTACAACTCAATAGATTCTACCTTCTTGTAGCGTTTCAGCCTGATTGGACCTTGTTTTCACACAAATGGACCCAGAATGATGTGAAATTGTGCTTCGTGCAACATAATTCTGGGTGCCATTTACAGACCTTAGGTGCTAATGACTCCATTCCTTTGTGTGGTTGTAGGGAATGTTGATTGGAGTACACTAAAACAAACCTAACCTCTCTAGGACATTCAGAAGCCAGGTTATAAGCCCACAAAGGTGTAACTGGACTACTTCTTTAAAGTGACACCAGGCCCGGTGACCTTTGGGACATGGTTTGACCCCCTTAGAAAAGTGCTATCATCATGAAACGTTCAGATCACTTACAACTCAATAGATTCTACCTTCTTGTAGCGTTTCAGCCTGATTGGACCTTGTTTTCACACAAATGAACCCAGAATGATGTGAAATTGTGCTTCGTGCAACATAATTCTGGGTGCCATTTACAAACCATAAGTGCTAATGACTCCATTCATTTTGTGGTTGTAGGGGCTGTTGATTGGAGTATACTAAAACAAACCTGATCTCTCTAGGACATTCAGAAGCCAAGTTATAAGCCCACAAATGTGTAACTGGACTACTTCTTTAAATTGACACCAGATCCGGTGACCTTTGGGACATGGTTTGACCCCCTTAGGAAAGTGCTATCATGATGAAACGTTCAGATCACTTACAGCTCAATAGATTCTACCTTCCTGTAACGTTTCAGCCTGATTGGACCTTGTTTTCACACAAATGAACCCAGAATGATGTGAAATTATGCTTCGTGCAACATAAATCTGGGTGCCATTTAAAAACCATAAGTGCTAATGACTCCATTCCTTTTTGTGGTTGTAGGGGCTATTGATTGGAGTATACTAAAACAAACCCGATCTCTCTAGGACATCCAGAAGCCAAGTTATAAGCCCACAAATGTGTAACTGGACTACTTTAAATTGACACCAGATCCGGTGACCTTTGGGACATGGTTTGACCCCCTTTGGAAAGGGCTATCATGATGAAACGTTCACATCACTTACAACTCAATAGATTCTACCTTCCTGTACCGTTTCAGCCTGATTGGACCTTGTTTTCACACAAATGAACCCAGAATGATGTGAAATTGTGCTTCGTGCAACATAATTCTGGGTGCCATTTAAAAACCATAAGTGCTAATGACTCCATTCCTTTTTGTGGTTGTAGGGGCTGTTGACTGGAGTATACTAAAACAAACCTGATCTCTCTAGGACATTCAGAAGCCAAGTTATAAGCCCTCAAAGGTGTAACTGGACTACTTCTTTAAAGTGACACCAGGCCCGGTGACCTTTGGGACATGGTTTTACCCCCTATAGGATTGTGCGATCATCTTGAAACGTTCAGATCACTTACAACTCAATAGATTCTACCTTCTTGTAGCGTTTCAGCCTGATTGGACCTTGTTTTCACACAAATGGACCCAGAGTGATGTGAAATTGTGCTTCGTGCAACATAATTCTGGGTGCCATTTACAAACCTTAAGTGCTAATGACTCCATTCCTTTTTGTGGTTGTAGGGGCTGTTGATTGGGGTACACTAAAACAAACCTAACCTCTCTAGGACATTCAGAAGCCAAGTTATAAGCCCACAAAGGTGTAACTGGACTACTTCTTTAAAGTGACACCAGGCCCGGTGACCGTTGGGACATGGTTTGACCCCCTATAGGAATGTGCGATCATCTTGAAACGTTCAGATCACTTACAACTCAATAGATTCTACCTTCCTGTAACGTTTCAGCCTGATTGGACCTTGTTTTCACACAAATGAACCCAGAATGATGTGAAATTGTGCTATGTGCAACATAATTCTGGGTGCCATTTAAAAACCATAAGTGCTAATGACTCCATTCCTTTTTGTGGTTGTAGGGGCTGTTGATTGGAGTATACTAAAACAAACCTGATCTCTCTAGGACATTCAGAAGCCAAGTTATAAGCCCACAAAGGTGTAACTGGACTACTTCTTTAAATTGACACCAGATCCGGTGACCTTTGGGACATGGTTTGACCCCCTTAGGAAAGTGCTATCATCATGAAACGTTCAGATCACTTACAACTCAATAGATTCTACCTTCCTGTAACATTTCAGCCTGATTGGACCTTGTTTTCACACAAATGAACCCAGAATGATGTGAAATTGTGCTTCGTGCAACATAAATCTGGGTGCCATTTAAAAACCATAAGTGCTAATGACTCCATTCCTTTTTGTGGTTGTAGGGGCTGTTGATTGGAGTACACTAAAACAAACCTGATCTCTCTAGGACATTCAGAAGCCAAGTTATAAGCCCTCAAAGGTGTAACTGGACTACTTCTTTAAAGTGACACCAGGCCCGGTGACCTTTGGGACATGGTTTTACCCCCTATAGGAATGTGCGATCATCTTGAAACGTTCAGATCACTTACAACTCAATAGATTCTACCTTCTTGTAGCGTTTCAGCCTGATTGGACCTTGTTTTCACACAAATGGACCCAGAATGATGTGAAATTGTGCTTCGTGCAACGTCATTCTGGGTGCCATTTACAAACCTTAAGTGCTAATGACTCCATTCCTTTTTGTGGTTGTAGGGGCTGTTGATTGGAGTACAATAAAACAAACCTGATCTCTCTAGGACATTCAGAAGCCAAGTTATAAGCCCACAAAGGTGTAACTGGACTACTTCTTTAAAGTGACACCAGGCCCGGTGACCTTTGGGACATGGTTTGACCCCCTTAGGAAAGTGCTATCATCATGAAACGTTCAGATCACTTACAACTCAATAGATTCTACCTTCCTGTAACGTTTCAGCCCTATTTGACCTTGTTTTCACACAAATGAACCCAGAATGATGTGAAATTGTGCTTCGTGCAACATAATTCTGGGTGCCATTTAAAAACCATAAGTGCTAATGACTCCATTCCTTTTTGTGGTTGTAGGGGCTGTTGATTGGAGTATACTAAAACAAACCTGATCTCTCTAGGACATTCAGAAGCCAAGTTATAAGCCCACAAAGGTTTAACTGGACTACTTCTTTAAATTGACACCAGATCCGGTGACCTTTGGGACATGGTTTGACCCCCTTAGGAAAGTGCTATCATTATGAAACGTTCAGATCACTTACAACTCAATAGATTCTACCTTCCTGTAACATTTCAGCCTGATTGGACCTTGTTTTCACACAAATGAACCCAGAATGATGTGAAATTGTGCTTCGTGCAACATAATTCTGGGTGCCATTTAAAATTCATAAGTGCTAATGACTCCATTTCTTTTTGTGGTTGTAGGGGCTGTTGATTGGAGTACACTAAAACAAACCTAACCTCTCTAGGACATTCAGAAGCCAAGTTATAAGCCCACAAAGGTGTAACTGGACTACTTCTTTAAAGTGACACCAGGCCCGGTGACCGTTGGGACATGGTTTGACCCCTATAGGAATGTGCGATCATCTTGAAACGTTCAGATCACTTACAACTCAATAGATTCTACCTTCCTGTAACGTTTCAGCCTGATTGGACCTTGTTTTCACACAAATGAACCCAGAATGATGTGAAATTGTGCTTCGTGCAACATAATTCTGGGTGCCATTTAAAAACCATAAGTGCTAATGACTCCATTCCTTTTTGTGGTTGTAGGGGCTGTTGATTGGAGTATACTAAAACAAACCTGATCTCTCTAGGACATTCAGAAGCCAAGTTATAAGCCCACAAAGGTGTAACTGGACTACTTCTTTAAATTGACACCAGATCCGGTGACCTTTGGGACATGGTTTGACCCCCTTAGGAAAGTGCTATCATCATGAAACGTTCAGATCACTTACAACTCAATAGATTCTACCTTCCTGTAACATTTCAGCCTGATTGGACCTTGTTTTCACACAAATGAACCCAGAATGATGTGAAATTGTGCTTCGTGCAACATAAATCTGGGTGCCATTTAAAAACCATAAGTGCTAATGACTCCATTCCTTTTTGTGGTTGTAGGGGCTGTTGATTGGAGTACACTAAAACAAACCTGATCTCTCTAGGACATTCAGAAGCCAAGTTATAAGCCCTCAAAGGTGTAACTGGACTACTTCTTTAAAGTGACACCAGGCCCGGTGACCTTTGGGACATGGTTTTACCCCCTATAGGAATGTGCGATCATCTTGAAACGTTCAGATCACTTACAACTCAATAGATTCTACCTTCTTGTAGCGTTTCAGCCTGATTGGACCTTGTTTTCACACAAATGGACCCAGAATGATGTGAAATTGTGCTTCGTGCAACATAATTCTGGGTGCCATTTACAAACCTTAAGTGCTAATGACTCCATTCCTTTTTGTGGTTGTAGGGGATGTTGATTGGAGTACACTAAAACCAACCTAACCTCTCTAGGACATTCAGAAGCCAAGTTATAAGCCCACAAAGGTGTAACTGGACTACTTCTTTAAAGTGACACCAGGCCCGGTGACCTTTGGGACATGGTTTGACCCCCTTAGGAAAGTGCTATCATCATGAAACGTTCAGATCACTTACAACTCAATAGATTCTACCTTCCTGTAACGTTTCAGCCCTATTTGACCTTGTTTTCACACAAATGAACCCAGAATGATGTGAAATTGTGCTTCGTGCAACATAATTCTGGGTGCCATTTAAAAACCATAAGTGCTAATGACTCCATTCCTTTTTGTGGTTGTAGGGGCTGTTGATTGGAGTATACTAAAACAAACCTGATCTCTCTAGGACATTCAGAAGCCAAGTTATAAGCCCACAAAGGTTTAACTGGACTACTTCTTTAAATTGACACCAGATCCGGTGACCTTTGGGACATGGTTTGACCCCCTTAGGAAAGTGCTATCATTATGAAACGTTCAGATCACTTACAACTCAATAGATTCTACCTTCCTGTAACATTTCAGCCTGATTGGACCTTGTTTTCACACAAATGAACCCAGAATGATGTGAAATTGTGCTTCGTGCAACATAATTCTGGGTGCCATTTACAATTCATAAGTGCTAATGACTCCATTTCTTTTTGTGGTTGTAGGGGCTGTTGATTGGAGTACACTAAAACAAACCTAACCTCTCTAGGACATTCAGAAGCCAAGTTATAAGCCCACAAAGGTGTAACTGGACTACTTCTTTAAAGTGACACCAGGCCCGGTGACCTTTGGGACATGGTTTGACCCCCTTAGGAAAGTGCTATCATCATGAAACATTCAGATCACTTACAACTCAATAGATTCTACCTTCCTGTAACGTTTCAGCCCTATTTGACCTTGTTTTCACACAAATGAACCCAGAATGATGTGAAATTGTGCTTCGTGCAACATAATTCTGGGTGCCATTTAAAAACCATAAGTGCTAATGACTCCATTCCTTTTTGTGGTTGTAGGGGCTGTTGATTGGAGTATACTAAAACAAACCTGATCTCTCTAGGACATTCAGAAGCCAAGTTATAAGCCCACAAAGGTTTAACTGGACTACTTCTTTAAATTGACACCAGATCCGGTGACCTTTGGGACATGGTTTGACCCCCTTAGGAAAGTGCTATCATTATGAACCGTTCAGATCACTTACAACTCAATAGATTCTACCTTCCTGTAACGTTTCAGCCTGATTGGACCTTGTTTTCACACAAATGAACCCAGAATGATGTGAAATTGTGCTTCGTGCAACATAATTCTGGGTGCCATTTACAATTCATAAGTGCTAATGACTCCATTTCTTTTTGTGGTTGTAGGGGCTGTTGATTGGAGTACACTAAAACAAACCTAACCTCTCTAGGACATTCAGAAGCCAAGTTATAAGCCCACAAAGGAGTAACTGGACTACTTCTTTAAAGTGACACCAGGCCCGGTGACCTTTGGGACATGGTTTTACCCCCTATAGGAATGTGCGATCATCTTGAAACGTTCAGATCACTTACAACTCAATTGATTCTACCTTCTTGTAGCGTTTCAGCCTGATTGGACCTTGTTTTCACACAAATGGACCCAGAGTGATGTGAAATTGTGCTTCGTGCAACATAATTCTGGGTGCCATTTACAAACCTTAAGTGCTAATGACTCCATTCCTTTTTGTGGTTGTAGGGGCTGTTGATTGGGGTACACTAAAACAAACCTAACCTCTCTAGGACATTCAGAAGCCAAGTTATAAGCCCACAAAGGTGTAACTGGACTACTTCTTTAAAGTGACACCAGGCCCGGTGACCGTTGGGACATGGTTTGACCCCTATAGGAATGTGCGATCATCTTGAAACGTTCAGATCACTTACAACTCAATAGATTCTACCTTCCTGTAACGTTTCAGCCTGATTGGACCTTGTTTTCACACAAATGAACCCAGAATGATGTGAAATTGTGCTTCGTGCAACATAATTCTGGGTGCCATTTAAAAACCATAAGTGCTAATGACTCCATTCCTTTTTGTGGTTGTAGGGGCTGTTGATTGGAGTATACTAAAACAAACCTGATCTCTCTAGGACATTCAGAAGCCAAGTTATAAGCCCACAAAGGTGTAACTGGACTACTTCTTTAAATTGACACCAGATCCGGTGACCTTTGGGACATGGTTTGACCCCCTTAGGAAAGTGCTATCATCATGAAACGTTCAGATCACTTACAACTCAATAGATTCTACCTTCCTGTAACATTTCAGCCTGATTGGACCTTGTTTTCACACAAATGAACCCAGAATGATGTGAAATTGTGCTTCGTGCAACATAAATCTGGGTGCCATTTAAAAACCATAAGTGCTAATGACTCCATTCCTTTTTGTGGTTGTAGGGGCTGTTGATTGGAGTACACTAAAACAAACCTGATCTCTCTAGGACATTCAGAAGCCAAGTTATAAGCCCTCAAAGGTGTAACTGGACTACTTCTTTAAAGTGACACCAGGCCCGGTGACCTTTGGGACATGGTTTTACCCCCTATAGGAATGTGCGATCATCTTGAAACGTTCAGATCACTTACAACTCAATAGATTCTACCTTCTTGTAGCGTTTCAGCCTGATTGGACCTTGTTTTCACACAAATGGACCCAGAATGATGTGAAATTGTGCTTCGTGCAACATAATTCTGGGTGCCATTTACAAACCTTAAGTGCTAATGACTCCATTCCTTTTTGTGGTTGTAGGGGATGTTGATTGGAGTACACTAAAACCAACCTAACCTCTCTAGGACATTCAGAAGCCAAGTTATAAGCCCACAAAGGTGTAACTGGACTACTTCTTTAAAGTGACACCAGGCCCGGTGACCTTTGGGACATGGTTTGACCCCCTTAGGAAAGTGCTATCATCATGAAACGTTCAGATCACTTACAACTCAATAGATTCTACCTTCCTGTAACGTTTCAGCCCTATTTGACCTTGTTTTCACACAAATGAACCCAGAATGATGTGAAATTGTGCTTCGTGCAACATAATTCTGGGTGCCATTTAAAAACCATAAGTGCTAATGACTCCATTCCTTTTTGTGGTTGTAGGGGCTGTTGATTGGAGTATACTAAAACAAACCTGATCTCTCTAGGACATTCAGAAGCCAAGTTATAAGCCCACAAAGGTTTAACTGGACTACTTCTTTAAATTGACACCAGATCCGGTGACCTTTGGGACATGGTTTGACCCCCTTAGGAAAGTGCTATCATTATGAAACGTTCAGATCACTTACAACTCAATAGATTCTACCTTCCTGTAACATTTCAGCCTGATTGGACCTTGTTTTCACACAAATGAACCCAGAATGATGTGAAATTGTGCTTCGTGCAACATAATTCTGGGTGCCATTTACAATTCATAAGTGCTAATGACTCCATTTCTTTTTGTGGTTGTAGGGGCTGTTGATTGGAGTACAATAAAACAAACCTGATCTCTCTAGGACATTCAGAAGCCAAGTTATAAGCCCACAAAGGTGTAACTGGACTACTTCTTTAAAGTGACACCAGGCCCGGTGACCTTTGGGACATGGTTTGACCCCCTTAGGAAAGTGCTATCATCATGAAACGTTCAGATCACTTACAACTCAATAGATTCTACCTTCCTGTAACGTTTCAGCCCTATTTGACCTTGTTTTCACACAAATGAACCCAGAATGATGTGAAATTGTGCTTCGTGCAACATAATTCTGGGTGCCATTTAAAAACCATAAGTGCTAATGACTCCATTCCTTTTTGTGGTTGTAGGGGCTGTTGATTGGAGTATACTAAAACAAACCTGATCTCTCTAGGACATTCAGAAGCCAAGTTATAAGCCCACAAAGGTTTAACTGGACTACTTCTTTAAATTGACACCAGATCCGGTGACCTTTGGGACATGGTTTGACCCCCTTAGGAAAGTGCTATCATTATGAAACGTTCAGATCACTTACAACTCAATAGATTCTACCTTCCTGTAACATTTCAGCCTGATTGGACCTTGTTTTCACACAAATGAACCCAGAATGATGTGAAATTGTGCTTCGTGCAACATAATTCTGGGTGCCATTTACAATTCATAAGTGCTAATGACTCCATTTCTTTTTGTGGTTGTAGGGGCTGTTGATTGGAGTACACTAAAACAAACCTAACCTCTCTAGGACATTCAGAAGCCAAGTTATAAGCCCACAAAGGTGTAACTGGACTACTTCTTTAAAGTGACACCAGGCCCGGTGACGGTTGGGACATGGTTTGACCCCTATAGGAATGTGCGATCATCTTGAAACGTTCAGATCACTTACAACTCAATAGATTCTACCTTCCTGTAACGTTTCAGCCTGATTGGACCTTGTTTTCACACAAATGAACCCAGAATGATGTGAAATTGTGCTTCGTGCAACATAATTCTGGGTGCCATTTAAAAACCATAAGTGCTAATGACTCCATTCCTTTTTGTGGTTGTAGGGGCTGTTGATTGGAGTATACTAAAACAAACCTGATCTCTCTAGGACATTCAGAAGCCAAGTTATAAGCCCACAAAGGTGTAACTGGACTACTTCTTTAAATTGACACCAGATCCGGTGACCTTTGGGACATGGTTTGACCCCCTTAGGAAAGTGCTATCATCATGAAACGTTCAGATCACTTACAACTCAATAGATTCTACCTTCCTGTAACATTTCAGCCTGATTGGACCTTGTTTTCACACAAATGAACCCAGAATGATGTGAAATTGTGCTTCGTGCAACATAAATCTGGGTGCCATTTAAAAACCATAAGTGCTAATGACTCCATTCCTTTTTGTGGTTGTAGGGGCTGTTGATTGGAGTACACTAAAACAAACCTGATCTCTCTAGGACATTCAGAAGCCAAGTTATAAGCCCTCAAAGGTGTAACTGGACTACTTCTTTAAAGTGACACCAGGCCCGGTGACCTTTGGGACATGGTTTTACCCCCTATAGGAATGTGCGATCATCTTGAAACGTTCAGATCACTTACAACTCAATAGATTCTACCTTCTTGTAGCGTTTCAGCCTGATTGGACCTTGTTTTCACACAAATGGACCCAGAATGATGTGAAATTGTGCTTCGTGCAACATAATTCTGGGTGCCATTTACAAACCTTAAGTGCTAATGACTCCATTCCTTTTTGTGGTTGTAGGGGATGTTGATTGGAGTACACTAAAACCAACCTAACCTCTCTAGGACATTCAGAAGCCAAGTTATAAGCCCACACAGGTGTAACTGGACTACTTCTTTAAAGTGACACCAGGCCCGGTGACCTTTGGGACATGGTTTGACCCCCTTAGGAAAGTGCTATCATCATGAAACGTTCAGATCACTTACAACTCAATAGATTCTACCTTCCTGTAACGTTTCAGCCCTATTTGACCTTGTTTTCACACAAATGAACCCAGAATGATGTGAAATTGTGCTTCGTGCAACATAATTCTGGGTGCCATTTAAAAACCATAAGTGCTAATGACTCCATTCCTTTTTGTGGTTGTAGGGGCTGTTGATTGGAGTATACTAAAACAAACCTGATCTCTCTAGGACATTCAGAAGCCAAGTTATAAGCCCACAAATGTGTAACTGGACTACTTCTTTAAATTGACACCAGATCCGGTGACCTTTGGGACATGGTTTGACCCCCTTAGGAAAGTGCTATCATTATGAACCGTTCAGATCACTTACAACTCAATAGATTCTACCTTCCTGTAACGTTTCAGCCTGATTGGACCTTGTTTTCACACAAATGAACCCAGAATGATGTGAAATTGTGCTTCGTGCAACATAATTCTGGGTGCCATTTACAATTCATAAGTGCTAATGACTCCATTTCTTTTTGTGGTTGTAGGGGCTGTTGATTGGAGTACACTAAAACAAACCTAACCTCTCTAGGACATTCAGAAGCCAAGTTATAAGCCCACAAAGGAGTAACTGGACTACTTCTTTAAAGTGACACCAGGCCCGGTGACCTTTGGGACATGGTTTTACCCCCTATAGGAATGTGCGATCATCTTGAAACGTTCAGATCACTTACAACTCAATTGATTCTACCTTCTTGTAGCGTTTCAGCCTGATTGGACCTTGTTTTCACACAAATGGACCCAGAATGATGTGAAATTGTGCTTCGTGCAACATAATTCTGGGTGCCATTTACAAACCATAAGTGCTAATGACTCCATTCCTTTTTGTGGTTGTAGGGGCTGTTGATTGGAGTACACTAAAACAAACCTGATCTCTCTAGGACATTCAGAAGCCAAGTTATAAGCCCACAAATGTGTAACTGGACTACTTCTTTAAATTGACACCAGATCCGGTGACCTTTGGGACATGGTTTGACCCCCTTAGGAAAGTGCTATCATGATGAAACGTTCAGATCACTTACAACTCAATAGATTCTACCTTCCTGTAACGTTTCAGCCTGATTGGACCTTGTTTTCACACAAATGAACCCAGAATGATGTGAAATTGTGCTTCGTGCAACATAATTCTGGGTGCCATTTAAAAACCATAAGTGCTAATGACTCCATTCCTTTTTGTGGTTGTAGGGGCTGTTGATTGGAGTATACTAAAACAAACCTGATCTCTCTAGGACATTCAGAAGCCAAGTTATAAGCCCACAAAGGTGTAACTGGACTACTTCTTTAAATGGACACCAGATCCGGTGACCTTTGGGACATGGTTTGACCCCCTTAGGAAAGTGCTATCATCATGAAACGTTCAGATCACTTAAAACTCAATAGATTCTACCTTCCTGTAACATTTCAGCCTGATTGGACCTTGTTTTCACACAAATGAACCCAGAATGATGTGAAATTGTGCTTCATGCAACATAATTCTGGGTGCGATTTAAAAACCATAAGTGCTAATGACTCCATTCCTTTTTGAGGTTGTAGGGGCTGTTGATTGGAGTACACTAAAACAAACCTGATCTCTCTAGGACATTCAGAAGCCAAGTTATAAGCCCTCAAAGGTGTAACTGGACTACTTCTTTAAAGTGACACCAGGCCCGGTGACCTTTGGGACATGGTTTTACCCCCTATAGGAATGTGCGATCATCTTGAAACGTTCAGATCACTTACAACTCAATAGATTCTACCTTCTTGTAGCGTTTCAGCCTAATTGGACCTTGTTTTCACACAAATGGACCCAGAATGATGTGAAATTGTGCTTCATGCAACATAATTCTGGGTGCCATTTACAAACCTTAAGTGCTAATGACTCCATTCCTTTTTGTGGTTGTAGGGGCTGTTGATTCGAGTACACTAAAACAAACCTAACCTCTCTAGGACATTCAGAAGCCAAGTTATAAGCCCACAAAGGTGTAACTGGACTAATTCTTTAAAGTGACACCAGGCCCGGTGACCTTTGGGACATGGTTTGACACCCTTAGGAAAGTGCTATCATCATGAAACGTTCAGATCACTTACAACTCAATAGATTCTACCTTCCTGTAACGTTTCAGCCTGATTGGACCTTGTTTTCACACAAATGAACCCAGAATGATGTGAAATTGTGCTTCGTGCAACATAATTCTGGGTGCCATTTACAAACCATAAGTGCTAATGACTCCATTCCTTTTTGTGGTTGTAGGGGCTGTTGATTGGAGTACACTAAAACAAACCTGATCTCTCTAGGACATTCAGAAGCCAAGTTATAAGCCCACAAATGTGTAACTGGACTACTTCTTTAAATTGACACCAGATCCGGTGACCTTTGGGACATGGTTTGACCCCCTTAGAAAAGTGCTATCATGATGAAACGTTCAGATCACTTACAACTCAATAGATTCTACCTTCCTGTAACGTTTCAGCCTGATTGGACCTTGTTTTCACACAAATGAATCCAGAATGATGTGAAATTGTGCTTCGTGCAACATAATTCTGGGTGCCATTTAAAAACCATAAGTGCTAATGACTCCATTCCTTTTGGTGGTTGTAGGGGCTGTTGATTGGAGTATACTAAAACAAACCTGATCTCTCTAGGACATTCAGAAGCCAAGTTATAAGCCCACAAAGGTGTAACTGGACTACTTCTTTAAATGGACACCAGATCCGGTGACCTTTGGGACATGGTTTGACCCCCTTAGGAAAGTGCTATCATCATGAAACGTTCAGATCACTTACAACTCAATAGATTCTACCTTCCTGTAACATTTCAGCCTGATTGGACCTTGTTTTCACACAAATGAACCCAGAATGATGTGAAATTGTGCTTCATGCAACATAATTCTGGGTGCGATTTAAAAACCATAAGTGCTAATGACTCCATTCTTTTTTGAGGTTGTAGGGGCTGTTGATTGGAGTACACTAAAACAAACCTGATCTCTCTAGGACATTCAGAAGCCAAGTTATAAGCCCTCAAAGGTGTAACTGGACTACTTCTTTAAAGTGACACCAGGCCCGGTGACCTTTGGGACATGGTTTTACCCCCTATAGGAATGTGCGATCATCTTGAAACGTTCAGATCACTTACAACTCAATAGATTCTACCTTCTTGTAGCGTTTCAGCCTGATTGGACCTTGTTTTCACACAAATGGACCCAGAATGATGTGAAATTGTGCTTCGTGCAACATAATTCTGGGTGCCATTTACAAACCTTAAGTGCTAATGACTCCATTCCTTTTTGTGGTTGTAGGGGCTGTTGATTGGAGTACACTAAAACAAACCTAACCTCTCTAGGACATTCAGAAGTCAAGTTATAAGCCCACAAAGGTGTAACTGGACTACTTCTTTAAAGTGACACCAGGCCCGGTGACCTTTGGGACATGGTTTGACGCCCTTAGGAAAGTGCTATCATCATGAAACGTTCAGATCACTTACAACTCAATAGATTCAACCTTCCTGTAACGTTTCAGCCCTATTTGACCTTGTTTTCACACAAATGAACCCAGAATGATGTGAAATTGTGCTTCGTGCAACATAATTCTGGGTGCCATTTAAAAATCATAAGTGCTAATGACTCCATTCCTTTTTGTGGTTGTAGGGGCTGTTGATTGGAGTATACTAAAACAAACCTGATCTCTCTAGGACATTCAGAAGCCAAGTTATAAGCCCACAAAGGTTTAACTGGACTACTTCTTTAAATTGACACCAGATCCGGTGACCTTTGGGACATGGTTTGACCCCCTTAGGAAAGTGCTATCATTATGAAACGTTCAGATCACTTACAACTCAATAGATTCTACCTTCCTGTAACATTTCAGCCTGATTGGACCTTGTTTTCACACAAATGAACCCAGAATGATGTGAAATTGTGCTTCGTGCAACATAATTCTGGGTGCCATTTACAATTCATAAGTGCTAATGACTCCATTTCTTTTTGTGGTTGTAGGGGCTGTTGATTGGAGTACACTAAAACAAACCTAACCTCTCTAGGACATTCAGAAGCCAAGTTATAAGCCCACAAAGGTGTAACTGGACTACTTCTTTAAAGTGACACCAGGCCCGGTGACCTTTGGGACATGGTTTGACCCCCTTAGGAAAGTGCTATCATCATGAAACGTTCAGATCACTTACAACTCAATAGATTCTACCTTCCTGTAACGTTTCAGCCCTATTTGACCTTGTTTTCACACAAATGAACCCAGAATGATGTGAAATTGTGCTTCGTGCAACATAATTCTGGGTGCCATTTAAAAACCATAAGTGCAAATGACTCCATTCCTTTTTGTGGTTGTAGGGGCTGTTGATTGGAGTATACTAAAACAAACCTGATCTCTCTAGGACATTCAGAAGCCAAGTTATAAGCCCACAAAGGTTTAACTGGACTACTTCTTTAAATTGACACCAGATCCGGTGACCTTTGGGACATGGTTTGACCCCCTTAGGAAAGTGCTATCATTATGAACCGTTCAGATCACTTACAACTCAATAGATTCTACCTTCCTGTAACGTTTCAGCCTGATTGGACCTTGTTTTCACACAAATGAACCCAGAATGATGTGAAATTGTGCTTCGTGCAACATAATTCTGGGTGCCATTTACAATTCATAAGTGCTAATGACTCCATTTCTTTTTGTGGTTGTAGGGGCTGTTGATTGGAGTACACTAAAACAAACCTAACCTCTCTAGGACATTCAGAAGCCAAGTTATAAGCCCACAAAGGAGTAACTGGACTACTTCTTTAAAGTGACACCAGGCCCGGTGACCTTTGGGACATGGTTTTACCCCCTATAGGAATGTGCGATCATCTTGAAACGTTCAGATCACTTACAACTCAATTGATTCTACCTTCTTGTAGCGTTTCAGCCTGATTGGACCTTGTTTTCACACAAATGGACCCAGAATGATGTGAAATTGTGCTTCGTGCAACATAATTCTGGGTGCCATTTACAAACCATAAGTGCTAATGACTCCATTCCTTTTTGTGGTTGTAGGGGCTGTTGATTGGAGTACACTAAAACAAACCTGATCTCTCTAGGACATTCAGAAGCCAAGTTATAAGCCCACAAATGTGTAACTGGACTACTTCTTTAAATTGACACCAGATCCCGTGACCTTTGGGACATGGTTTGACCCCCTTAGGAAAGTGCTATCATGATGAAACGTTCAGATCACTTACAACTCAATAGATTCTACCTTCCTGTAACGTTTCAGCCTGATTGGACCTTGTTTTCACACAAATGAACCCAGAATGATGTGAAATTGTGCTTCGTGCAACATAATTCTGGGTGCCATTTAAAAACCATAAGTGCTAATGACTCCATTCCTTTTTGTGGTTGTAGGGGCTGTTGATTGGAGTATACTAAAACAAACCTGATCTCTCTAGGACATTCAGAAGCCAAGTTATAAGCCCACAAAGGTGTAACTGGACTACTTCTTTAAATGGACACCAGATCCGGTGACCTTTGGGACATGGTTTGACCCCCTTAGGAAAGTGCTATCATCATGAAACGTTCAGATCACTTAAAACTCAATAGATTCTACCTTCCTGTAACATTTCAGCCTGATTGGACCTTGTTTTCACACAAATGAACCCAGAATGATGTGAAATTGTGCTTCATGCAACATAATTCTGGGTGCGATTTAAAAACCATAAGTGCTAATGACTCCATTCCTTTTTGAGGTTGTAGGGGCTGTTGATTGGAGTACACTAAAACAAACCTGATCTCTCTAGGACATTCAGAAGCCAAGTTATAAGCCCTCAAAGGTGTAACTGGACTACTTCTTTAAAGTGACACCAGGCCCGGTGACCTTTGGGACATGGTTTTACCCCCTATAGGAATGTGCGATCATCTTGAAACGTTCAGATCACTTACAACTCAATAGATTCTACCTTCTTGTAGCGTTTCAGCCTAATTGGACCTTGTTTTCACACAAATGGACCCAGAATGATGTGAAATTGTGCTTCATGCAACATAATTCTGGGTGCCATTTACAAACCTTAAGTGCTAATGACTCCATTCCTTTTTGTGGTTGTAGGGGCTGTTGATTCGAGTACACTAAAACAAACCTAACCTCTCTAGGACATTCAGAAGCCAAGTTATAAGCCCACAAAGGTGTAACTGGACTAATTCTTTAAAGTGACACCAGGCCCGGTGACCTTTGGGACATGGTTTGACACCCTTAGGAAAGTGCTATCATCATGAAACGTTCAGATCACTTACAACTCAATAGATGCAACCTTCCTGTAACGTTTCAGCCTGATTGGACCTTGTTTTCACACAAATGAACCCAGAATGATGTGAAATTGTGCTTCGTGCAACATAATTCTGGGTGCCATTTACAAACCATAAGTGCTAATGACTCCATTCCTTTTTGTGGTTGTAGGGGCTGTTGATTGGAGTACACTAAAACAAACCTGATCTCTCTAGGACATTCAGAAGCCAAGTTATAAGCCCACAAATGTGTAACTGGACTACTTCTTTAAATTGACACCAGATCCGGTGACCTTTGGGACATGGTTTGACCCCCTTAGAAAAGTGCTATCATGATGAAACGTTCAGATCACTTACAACTCAATAGATTCTACCTTCCTGTAACGTTTCAGCCTGATTGGACCTTGTTTTCACACAAATGAACCCAGAATGATGTGAAATTGTGCTTCGTGCAACATAATTCTGGGTGCCATTTAAAAACCATAAGTGCTAATGACTCCATTCCTTTTGGTGGTTGTAGGGGCTGTTGATTGGAGTATACTAAAACAAACCTGATCTCTCTAGGACATTCAGAAGCCAAGTTATAAGCCCACAAAGGTGTAACTGGACTACTTCTTTAAATGGACACCAGATCCGGTGACCTTTGGGACATGGTTTGACCCCCTTAGGAAAGTGCTATCATCATGAAACGTTCAGATCACTTACAACTCAATAGATTCTACCTTCCTGTAACATTTCAGCCTGATTGGACCTTGTTTTCACACAAATGAACCCAGAATGATGTGAAATTGTGCTTCATGCAACATAATTCTGGGTGCGATTTAAAAACCATAAGTGCTAATGACTCCATTCTTTTTTGAGGTTGTAGGGGCTGTTGATTGGAGTACACTAAAACAAACCTGATCTCTCTAGGACATTCAGAAGCCAAGTTATAAGCCCTCAAAGGTGTAACTGGACTACTTCTTTAAAGTGACACCAGGCCCGGCGACCTTTGGGACATGGTTTTACCCCCTATAGGAATGTGCGATCATCTTGAAACGTTCAGATCACTTACAACTCAATAGATTCTACCTTCTTGTAGCGTTTCAGCCTGATTGGACCTTGTTTTCACACAAATGGACCCAGAATGATGTGAAATTGTGCTTCGTGCAACATAATTCTGGGTGCCATTTACAAACCTTAAGTGCTAATGACTCCATTCCTTTTTGTGGTTGTAGGGGCTGTTGATTGGAGTACACTAAAACAAACCTAACCTCTCTAGGACATTCAGAAGTCAAGTTATAAGCCCACAAAGGTGTAACTGGACTACTTCTTTAAAGTGACACCAGGCCCGGTGACCTTTGGGACATGGTTTGACGCCCTTAGGAAAGTGCTATCATCATGAAACGTTCAGATCACTTACAACTCAATAGATTCAACCTTCCTGTAACGTTTCAGCCTGATTGGACCTTGTTTTCACACAAAAGAACCCAGAATGATGTGAAATTGTGCTTCGTGCAACATAATTCTGGGTGCCATTTACAAACCATAAGTGCTAATGACTCCATTCCTTTTTGTGGTTGTAGCGGCTGGTGATTGGAGAACACTAAAACAAACCTAACCTCTCTAGGACATTCAGAAGCCATGTTATAAGCCCTCAAATGTGTAACTGGACTACTTCTTTAAAGTGACACCAGGCCCGGTGACCTTTGGTACATGGTTTTACCCACTATAGGAATGTGCGATCATCTTGAAACGTTCAGATCACTTACAACTCAATAGATTCTACCTTCTTGTAGCGTTTCAGCCTGATTGGACCTTGTTTTCACACAAATGGACCCAGAATGATGTGAAATTGTGCTTCGTGCAACATAATTCTGGGTGCCATTTACAAACCTTAAGTGCTAATGACTCCATTCCTTTTTGTGGTTGTAGGGGCTGTTGATTGGAGTATACTAAAACAAACCTGATCTCTCTAGGACATTCAGAAGCCAAGTTATAAGCCCACAAAGGTGTAACTGGACTACTTCTTTAAATTGACACCAGATCCGGTGACCTTTGGGACATGGTTTGACCCCCTTAGGAAAGTGCTATCATCATGAAACGTTCAGATCACTTACAACTCAATAGATTCTACCTTCCTGTAACATTTCAGCCTGATTGGACCTTGTTTTCACACAAATGAACCCAGAATGATGTGAAATTGTGCTTCGTGCAACATAAATCTGGGTGCCATTTAAAAACCATAAGTGCTAATGACTCCATTCCTTTTTGTGGTTGTAGGGGCTGTTGATTGGAGTACACTAAAACAAACCTGATCTCTCTAGGACATTCAGAAGCCAAGTTATAAGCCCTCAAAGGTGTAACTGGACTACTTCTTTAAAGTGACACCAGGCCCGGTGACCTTTGCGACATGGTTTTACCCCCTATAGGAATGTGCGATCATCTTGAAACGTTCAGATCACTTACAACTCAATAGATTCTACCTTCTTGTAGCGTTTCAGCCTGATTGGACCTTGTTTTCACACAAATGGACCCAGAATGATGTGAAATTGTGCTTCGTGCAACATAATTCTGGGTGCCATTTACAAACCTTAAGTGCTAATGACTCCATTCCTTTTTGTGGTTGTAGGGGCTGTTGATTGGAGTACACTAAAACAAACCTAACCTCTCTAGGACATTCAGAAGCCAAGTTATAAGCCCACAAAGGTGTAACTGGACTACTTCTTTAAAGTGACACCAGGCCCGGTGACCTTTGGGACATGGTTTGACCCCCTTAGGAAAGTGCTATCATCATGAAACGTTCAGATCACTTACAACTCAATAGATTCTACCTTCCTGTAACTTTTCAGCCTGATTGGACCTTGTTTTCACACAAATGAACCCAGAATGATGTGAAATTGTGCTTCGTGCAACATAATTCTGGGTGCCATTTACAAACCATAAGTGCTAATGAATCCATTCCTTTTTGTGGTTGTAGGGGCTGGTGATTGGAGAACACTAAAACAAACCTAACCTCTCTAGGACATTCAGAAGCCATGTTATAAGCCCACAAAGGTGTAACTGGACTGCTTCTTTAAAGTGACACCAGGCCCGGTGACCTTTGGGACATGGTTTGACCCCCTATGGGAATGTGCGATCATCTTGAAACGTTCAGATCACTCAATAGATTCTACCTTCCTGTAACGTTTCAGCCCTATTTGACCTTGTTTTCACACAAATGAACTCAGAATGATGTACACTAAAAAAACCTGATCTCTCTAGGACATTCAGAAGCCAAGTTATAAGCCCACAAATGTGTAACTGGACTACTTCTTTAAATTGACACCAGATCCGGTGACCTTTGGGACATGGTTCGACCCCCTTAGGAAAGTGCTATCATGATGAAACGTTCAGATCACTTACAACTCAATAGATTCTACCTTCCTGTAACGTTTCAGCCTGATTGGACCTTGTTTTCACACAAATGAACCCAGAATGATGTGAAATTGTGCTTCGTGCAACATAATTCTGGGTGCCATTTAAAAACCATAAGTGCTAATGACTCCATTCCTTTTTGTGGTTGTAGGGGCTGTTGATTGGAGTATACTAAAACAAACCTGATCTCTCTAGGACATTCAGAAGCCAAGTTATAAGCCCACAAAGGTGTAACTGGACTACATCTTTAAATGGACACCAGATCCGGTGACCTTTGGGACATGGTTTGACCCCCTTAGGAAAGTGCTATCATCATGAAACGTTCAGATCACTTACAACTCAATAGATTCTACCTTCCTGTAACGTTTCAGCCTGATTGGACCTTGTTTTCACACAAATGAACCCAGAATGATGTGAAATTGTGCTTCGTGCAACATAATTCTGGGTGCCATTTAAAAACCATAAGTGCTAATGACTCCATTCCTTTTGGTGGTTGTAGGGGCTGTTGATTGGAGTATACTAAAACAAACCTGATCTCTCTAGGACATTCAGAAGCCAAGTTATAAGCCCACAAAGGTGTAACTGGACTACTTCTTTAAATGGACACCAGATCCGGTGACCTTTGGGACATGGTTTGACCCCCTTAGGAAAGTGCTATCATCATGAAACGTTCAGATCACTTACAACTCAATAGATTCTACCTTCCTGTAACATTTCAGCCTGATTGGACCTTGTTTTCACACAAATGAACCCAGAATGATGTGAAATTGTGCTTCATGCAACATAATTCTGGGTGCGATTTAAAAACCATAAGTGCTAATGACTCCATTCTTTTTTGAGGTTGTAGGGACTGTTGATTGGAGTACACTAAAACAAACCTGATCTCTCTAGGACATTCAGAAGCCAAGTTATAAGCCCTCAAAGGTGTAACTGGACTACTTCTTTAAAGTGACACCAGGCCCGGTGACCTTTGGGACATGGTTTTACCCCCTATAGGAATGTGCGATCATCTTGAAACGTTCAGATCACTTACAACTCAATAGATTCTACCTTCTTGTAGCGTTTCAGCCTGATTGGACCTTGTTTTCACACAAATGGACCCAGAATGATGTGAAATTGTGCTTCGTGCAACATAATTCTGGGTGCCATTTACAAACCTTAAGTGCTAATTACTCCATTCCTTTTTGTGGTTGTAGGGGCTGTTGATTGGAGTACACTAAAACAAACCTAACCTCTCTAGGACATTCAGAAGCCAAGTTATAAGCCCACAAAGGTGTAACTGGACTACTTCTTTAAAGTGACACCAGGCCCGGTGACCTTTGGGACATGGTTTGACCCCCTTAGGAAAGTGCTATCATCATGAAACGTTCAGATCACTTACAACTCAATAGATTCAACCTTCCTGTAACGTTTCAGCCTGATTGGACCTTGTTTTCACACAAATGAACCCAGAATGATGTGAAATTGTGCTTCGTGCAACATAATTCTGGGTGCCATTTACAAACCATAAGTGCTAATGAATCCATTCCTTTTTGTGGTTGTAGGGGCTGGTGATTGGAGAACACTAAAACAAACCTAACCTCTCTAGGACATTCAGAAGCCATGTTATAAGCCCACAAAGGTGTAACTGGACTGCTTCTTTAAAGTGACACCAGGCCCGGTGACCTTTGGGACATGGTTTGACCCCCTATAGGAATGTGCGATCATCTTGAAACGTTCAGATCACTCAATAGATTCTACCTTCCTGTAACGTTTCAGCCCTATTTGACCTTGTTTTCACACAAATGAACTCAGAATGATGTACACTAAAAAAACCTGATCTCTCTAGGACATTCAGAAGCCAAGTTATAAGCCCACAAATGTGTAACTGGACTACTTCTTTAAATTGACACCAGATCCGGTGACCTTTGGGACATGGTTCGACCCCCTTAGGAAAGTGCTATCATGATGAAACGTTCAGATCACTTACAACTCAATAGATTCTACCTTCCTGTAACGTTTCAGCCTGATTGGACCTTGTTTTCACACAAATGAACCCAGAATGATGTGAAATTGTGCTTCGTGCAACATAATTCTGGGTGCCATTTAAAAACCATAAGTGCTAATGACTCCATTCCTTTTTGTGGTTGTAAGGGCTGTTGATTGGAGTATACTAAAACAAACCTGATCTCTCTAGGACATTCAGAAGCCAAGTTATAAGCCCACAAAGGTGTAACTGGACTACTTCTTTAAATGGACATCAGATCCGGTGACCTTTGGGACATGGTTTGACCCCCTTAGGAAAGTGCTATCATCATGAAACGTTCAGATCACTTACAACTCAATAGATTCTACCTTCCTGTAACGTTTCAGCCTGATTGGACCTTGTTTTCACACAAATGAACCCAGAATGATGTGAAATTGTGCTTCGTGCAACATAATTCTGGGTGCCATTTAAAAACCATAAGTGCTAATGACTCCATTCCTTTTGGTGGTTGTAGGGGCTGTTGATTGGAGTATACTAAAACAAACCTGATCTCTCTAGGACATTCAGAAGCCAAGTTATAAGCCCACAAAGGTGTAACTGGACTACTTCTTTAAATGGACACCAGATCCGGTGACCTTTGGGACATGGTTTGACCCCCTTAGGAAAGTGCTATCATCATGAAACGTTCAGATCACTTACAACTCAATAGATTCTACCTTCCTGTAACATTTCAGCCTGATTGGACCTTGTTTTCACACAAATGAACCCAGAATGATGTGAAATTGTGCTTCATGCAACATAATTCTGGGTGCGATTTAAAAACCATAAGTGCTAATGACTCCATTCTTTTTTGAGGTTGTAGGGACTGTTGATTGGAGTACACTAAAACAAACCTGATCTCTCTAGGACATTCAGAAGCCAAGTTATAAGCCCTCAAAGGTGTAACTGGACTACTTCTTTAAAGTGACACCAGGCCCGGTGACCTTTGGGACATGGTTTTACCCCCTATAGGAATGTGCGATCATCTTGAAACGTTCAGATCACTTACAACTCAATAGATTCTACCTTCTTGTAGCGTTTCAGCCTGATTGGACCTTGTTTTCACACAAATGGACCCAGAATGATGTGAAATTGTGCTTCGTGCAACATAATTCTGGGTGCCATTTACAAACCTTAAGTGCTAATTACTCCATTCCTTTTTGTGGTTGTAGGGGCTGTTGATTGGAGTACACTAAAACAAACCTAACCTCTCTAGGACATTCAGAAGCCAAGTTATAAGCCCACAAAGGTGTAACTGGACTACTTCTTTAAAGTGACACCAGGCCCGGTGACCTTTGGGACATGGTTTGACCCCCTTAGGAAAGTGCTATCATCATTAAACGTTCGGATCACTTACAACTCAATAGATTCAACCTTCCTGTAACGTTTCAGCCTGATTGGACCTTGTTTTCACACAAATGAACCCAGAATGATGTGAAATTGTGCTTCGTGCAACATAATTCTGGGTGCCATTTACAAACCATAAGTGCTATTGACTCCATTCCTTTTTGTGGTTGTAGGGGCTGGTGATTGGAGAACACTAAAACAAACCTAACCTCTCTAGGACATTCAGAAGCCATGTTATAAGCCCTCAAAGGTGTAACTGGACTACTTCTTTAAAATGACACCAGGCCCGGTGACCTTTGGGACATGGTTTTACCCACTATAGGAATGTGCGATCATCTTGAAACGTTCAGATCACTTACAACTCTATAGATTCTACCTTCTTGTAGCGTTTCAGCCTGATTGGACCTTGTTTTCACACAAATGGACCCAGAATGATGTGAAATTGTGCTTCGTGCAACATAATTCTGGGTGCCATTTACAAACCTTAAGTGCTAATGACTCCATTCCTTTTTGTGGTTGTAGGGGCTGTTGATTGGAGTATACTAAAACAAACCTGATCTCTCTAGGACATTCAGAAGCCAAGTTATAAGCCCACAAAGGTGTAACTGGACTACTTCTTTAAATTGACACCAGATCCGGTGACCTTTGGGACATGGTTTGACCCCCTTAGGAAAGTGCTATCATCATGAAACGTTCAGATCACTTACAACTCAATAGATTCTACCTTCCTGTAACATTTCAGCCTGATTGGACCTTGTTTTCACACAAATGAACCCAGAATGATGTGAAATTGTGCTTCGTGCAACATAAATCTGGGTGCCATTTAAAAACCATAAGTGCTAATGACTCCATTCCTTTTTGTGGTTGTAGGGGCTGTTGATTGGAGTACACTAAAACAAACCTGATCTCTCTAGGACATTCAGAAGCCAAGTTATAAGCCCTCAAAGGTGTAACTGGACTACTTCTTTAAAGTGACACCAGGCCCGGTGACCTTTGGGACATGGTTTTACCCCCTATAGGAATGTGCGATCATCTTGAAACGTTCAGATCACTTACAACTCAATAGATTCTACCTTCTTGTAGCGTTTCAGCCTGATTGGACCTTGTTTTCACACAAATGGACCCAGAATGATGTGAAATTGTGCTTCGTGCAACATAATTCTGGGTGCCATTTACAAACCTTAAGTGCTAATGACTCCATTCCTTTTTGTGGTTGTAGGGGCTGTTGATTGGAGTACACTAAAACAAACCTAACCTCTCTAGGACATTCAGAAGCCAAGTTGTAAGCCCACACAGGTGTAACTGGACTACTTCTTTAAAGTGACACCAGGCCCGGTGACCTTTGGGACATGGTTTGACCCCCTTAGGAAAGTGCTATCATCATGAAACGTTCAGATCACTTACAACTCAATAGATTCTACCTTCCTGTAACGTTTCAGCCTGATTGGACCTTGTTTTCACACAAATGAACCCAGAATGATGTGAAATTGTGCTTCGTGCAACATAATTCTGGGTGCCATTTACAAACCATAAGTGCTAATGACTCCATTCCTTTTTGTGGTTGTAGGGGCTGGTGATTGGAGAACACTAAAACAAACCTAACCTCTCTAGGACATTCAGAAGCCATGTTATAAGCCCACAAAGGTGTAACTGGACTGCTTCTTTAAAGTGACACCAGGCCCGGTGACCTTTGGGACATGGTTTGACCCCCTATAGGAATGTGCGATCATCTTGAAACGTTCAGATCACTTACAACTCAATAGATTCTACCTTCCTGTAACGTTTCAGCCCTATTTGACCTTGTTTTCACACAAATGAACCCAGAATGATGTGAAATTGTGCTTCGTGCAACATAATTCTGGGTGCCATTTAAAAACCATAAGTGCTAATGACTCCATTCCTTTTTGTGGTTGTAGGGGCTGTTGATTGGAGTATACTAAAACAAACCTGATCTCTCTAGGACATTCAGAAGCCAAGTTATAAGCCCACAAAGGTTTAACTGGACTACTTCTTTAAATTGACAACAGATCCGGTGACATTTGGGACATGGTTTGACCCCCTTAGGAAAGTGCTATCATCATGAAACGTTCAGATCACTTACAACTCAATAGATTCTACCTTCCTGTAACATTTCAGCCTGATTGGACCTTGTTTTCACACAAATGAACCCAGAATGATGTGAAATTGTGCTTCGTGCAACATAATTCTGGATGCCATTTAAAAACCATAAGTGCTAATGACTCCATTCCTTTTTGAGGTTGTAGGGGCTGTTGATTGGAGTACACTAAAACAAACCTGATCTCTCTAGGATATTCAGAAGCCAAGTTATAAGCCCTCAAAGGTGTAACTGGACTACTTCTTTAAAGTGACACCAGGCCCGGTGACCTTTGGGACATGGTTTGACCCCCTATAGGAATGTGCGATCATCATGAAACGTTCAAATCACTTACAACTCAATAGATTCTACCTTCTTGTAACGTTTCAGCCTTATTGGACCTTGTTTTCACACAAATGGACCCAGAATGATGTGAAATTGTGCTTCGTACAAAATAATTCTGGGTGCCATTTACAAACCATAAGTGCTAATGACTCCATTCCTTTTTGTGGTAGTAGGGGCTGTTGGTTGGAGTACATTAAAACAAACCTGATCTCTCTAGGACATTCAGAAGCCAAGTTATAAGCCCACAAATGTGTAACTGGACTACTTCTTTAAATTGGCACCAGATCCGGTGACCTTTGGGACATGGTTTGACCCCCTTAGGAAAGTGCTATCATCATGAAACGTTCAGATCACTTACATCTCAATAGATTCTACCTTCCTGTAACGTTTCAGCCTGATTGGACCTTGTTTTCACACAAATGAACCCAGAATGATGTGAAATTGTGCTTCGTGCAACATAATTCTGGGTGCCATTTACAATTCATAAGTGCTAATGACTCCATTCCTTTTTGTGGTTGTAGGGGCTGTTGATTGGAGTACACTAAAACAAATCTAACCTCTCTAGGACATTCAGAAGCCAAGTTATAAGCCCACAAAGGAGTAACTGGACTACTTCTTTAAAGTGACACCAGGCCCGGTGACCTTTGGGACATGGTTTTACCCCCTATAGGAATGTGCGATCATCTTGAAACGTTCAGATCACTTACAACTCAATTGATTCTACCTTCTTGTAGCGTTTCAGCCTGATTGGACCTTGTTTTCACACAAATGGACCCAGAATGATGTGAAATTGTGCTTCGTGCAACATAATTCTGGGTGCCATTTACAAACCTTAAGTGCTAATGACTCCATTCCTTTTTGTGGTTGTAGGGGCTGTTGATTGGAGTACACTAAAACAAACCTAACCTCTCTAGGACATTCAGAAGCCAAGTTATAAGCCCACAAAGGTGTAACTGGACTACTTCTTTAAAGTGACACCAGGCCCGGTGACCTTTGGGACATGGTTTGACCCCCTTAGGAAAGTGCTATCATCATGAAACGTTCAGATCACTTACAACTCAATAGATTCAACCTTCCTGTAACGTTTCAGCCTGATTGGACCTTGTTTTCACACAAATGAACCCAGAATGATGTGAAATTGTGCTTCGTGCAACATAATTCTGGGTGCCATTTACAAACCATAAGTGCTAATGACTCCATTCCTTTTTGTGGTTGTAGGGGCTGTTGATTGGAGTACACTAAAACAAACCTGATCTCTCTAGGACATTCAGAAGCCAAGTTATAAGCCCACAAATGTGTAACTGGACTACTTCTTTAAATTGACACCAGATCCGGTGACCTTTGGGACATGGTTTGACCCCCTTAGGAAAGTGTTATCGTGATGAAACGTTCAGATCACTTACAACTCAATAGATTCTACCTTCCTGTAACGTTTCAGCCTGATTGGACCTTGTTTTCACACAAATGAACCCAGAATGATGTGAAATTGTGCTTCGTGCAACATAATTCTGGGTGCCATTTAAAAACCATAAGTGCTAATGACTCCATTCCTTTTGGTGGTTGTAGGGGCTGTTGATTGGAGTACACTAAAACAAACCTAACCTCTCTAGGACATTCAGAAGCCAAGTTATAAGCCCACAAGGGTGTAACTGGACTACTTCTTTAAAGTGACACCAGGCCCGGTGACCTTTGGGACATGGTTTGACCCCCTTAGGAAAGCGCTATCATCATGAAACGTTCAGATCACTTACAACTCAATAGATTCTACCTTAATGTAACGTTTCAGCCTGATTGGACCTTGTTTTCACACAAATGAACCCAGAATGATGTGAAATTGTGCTTCGTGCAACATAATTCTGGGTGCCATTTACAAACCATAAGTGCTAATGACTCCATTCCTTTTTGTGGTTGTAGATCTGGTGATTGGAGAACACTAAAACAAACCTAACCTCTCTAGGACATTCAGAAGCCATGTTATAAGCCCACAAAGGTGTAACTGGACTGCTTCTTTAAAGTGACACCAGGCCCGGTGACCTTTGGGACATGATTTGACCCCCTATAGGAATGTGCGATCATCTTGAAACGTTCAGATCACTTACAACTCAATAGATTCTACCTTCCTGTAACGTTTCAGCCCGATTGGACCTTGTTTTCACACAAATGAACCCAGAATGATGTGAAATTGTGCTTCGTGCAACATAATTCTGGGTGCCATTTAAAAACCATAAGTGCTAATGACTCCATTCCTTTTTGTGGTTGTAGGGGCTGTTGGTTGGAGTTCATTAAAACACACCTGATCTCTCTAGGACATTCAGAAGCCAAGTTATGAGCCCACAAATGTGTAACTGGACTACTTCTTTAAATTGACACCAGATCCGGTGACCTTTGGGACATGGTTTGACACCCTTAGAAAAGTGCTATCATCATGAAACGTTAAGATCACTTACAACTCAATAGATTCTACCTTCCTGTAACGTTTCAGCCTGATTGGACCTTGTTTTCACACAAATGAACCCAGAATGATGTGAAATTGTGCTTAGTGCAGCATAATTCTGGGTGCCATTTAAAAACCATAAGTGCTAATGACTCCATTCCTTTTCTGAGGTTATAGAGGATGTTTATTGGAGTACACTAAAACAAACCTGATCTCTCTAGGACATTCAGAAGCCAAGTTATAAGCGCACAAAGGTGTAACTGGACTACTTCTTTAAATTGACACCAGATCCGGTGACCTTTGGGACATGGTTTGACCCCCTTAGGAAAGCGCTATCATCATGAAACGTTCAGATCACTTACAACTCAATAGATTCTACCTTACTGTAACGTTTCAGCCTGATTGGACCTTGTTTTCACACAAATGAACCCAGAATGATGTGAAATTGTGCTTCGTGCAACATAATTCTGGGTGCAATTTACAAACCATAAGTGCTAATGACTCCATTCCTTTTTGTGGTTGTAGGGGCTGGTGATTGGAGAACACTAAAACAAACCTAACCTCTCTAGGACATTCAGAAGCCATGTTATAAGCCCACAATGGTGTAACTGGACTGCTTCTTTAAAGTGACACCAGGCCCGGTGACCTTTGGGACATGGTTTGACCCCCTATAGGAATGTGCGATCATCTTGAAACGTTCAGATCACTTACAACTCAATAGATTCTACCTTCCTGTAACGTTTCAGCCCGATTGGACCTTGTTTTCACACAAATGAACCCAGAATGATGTGAAATTGTGCTTCGTGCAACATAATTCTGGGTGCCATTTAAAAACCATAAGTGCTAATGACTCCATTCCTTTTTGTGGTTGTAGGGGCTGTTGGTTGGAGTACATTAAAACACACCTGATCTCTCTAGGACATTCAGAAGCCAAGTTATGAGCCCACAAATGTGTAACTGGACTACTTCTTTAAATTGACACCAGATCCGGTGACCTTTGGGACATGGTTTGACCCCCTTAGGAAAGTGCTATCATCATGAAACGTTCAGATCACTTACAACTCAATAGATTCTACCTTCCTGTAACATTTCAGCCTGATTGGACCTTGTTTTCACACAAATGAACCCAGAATGATGTGAAATTGTGCTTCATGCAACATAATTCTGGGTGCGATTGAAAAACCATAAGAAATAATGACTCCATTCCTTTTTGAGGTTGTAGGGGCTGTTGATTGGAGTACACTAAAACAAACCTGATCTCTCTAGGACATTCAGAAGCCAAGTTATAAGCCCTCAAAGGTGTAACTGGACTACTTCTTTAAAGTGACACCAGGCCCGGTGACCTTTGGGACATGGTTTTACCCCCTATAGGAATGTGCGATCATCTTGAAACGTTCAGATCACTTACAACTCAATAGATTCTACCTTCTTGTAGCGTTTCAGCCTGATTGGACCTTGTTTTCACACAAATGGACCCAGAATGATGTGAAATTGTGCTTCGTGCAACATAATTCTGGGTGCCATTTACAAACCTTAAGTGCTAATGACTCCATTCCTTTTTGTGGTTGTAGGGGCTGTTGATTGGAGTACACTAAAACAAACCTAACCTCTCTAGGACATTCAGAAGCCAAGTTATAAGCCCACAAAGGTGTAACTGGACTACTTCTTTAAAGTGACACCAGGCCCGGTGACCTTTGGGACATGGTTTGACCCCCTTAGGAAAGTGCTATGATCATGAAACGTTCAGATCACTTACAACTCAATAGATTCAACCTTCCTGTAACGTTTCAGCCTGATTGGACCTTGTTTTCACACAAATGAACCCAGAATGATTTGAAATTGTGCTTCGTGCAACATAATTCTGGGTGCCATTTACAAACCATAAGTGCTAATGACTCCATTCCTTTTTGTGGTTGTAGGGGCTGGTGATTGGAGAACACTAAAACAAACCTAACCTCTCTAGGACATTCAGAAGCCATGTTATAAGCCCTCAAAGGTGTAACTGGACTACTTCTTTAAAGTGACACCAGGCCCGGTGACCTTTGGGACATGGTTTTACCCACTATAGGAATGTGCGATCATCTTGAAACGTTCAGATCACTTACAACTCAATAGATTCTACCTTCTTGTAGCGTTTCAGCCTGATTGGACCTTGTTTTCACACAAATGGACCCAGAATGATGTGAAATTGTGCTTCGTGCAACATAATTCTGGGTGCCATTTACAAACCTTAAGTGCTAATGACTCCATTCCTTTTTGTGATTGTAGGGGCTGTTGATTGGAGTACACTAAAACAAACCTAACCTCTCTAGGACATTCAGAAGCCAAGTTATAAGCCCACAAGGGTGTAACTGGACTACTTCTTTAAAGTGACACCAGGCCCGGTGACCTTTGGGACATGGTTTGACCCCCTTAGGAAAGCGCTATCATCATGAAACGTTCAGATCACTTACAACTCAATAGATTCTACCTTCCTGTAACGTTTCAGCCTGATTGGACCTTGTTTTCACACAAATGAACCCAGAATGATGTGAAATTGTGCTTCGTGCAACATAATTCTGGGTGCCATTTACAAACCTTAAGTGCTAATGACTCCATTCCTTTTTGTGGTTGTAGGGGCTGTTGATTGGAGTACACTAAAACAAACCTAACCTCTCTAGGACATTCAGAATCCAAGTTATAAGCCCACAAAGGTGTAACTGGACTACTTCTTTAAAGTGACACCAGGCCCGGTGACCTTTGGGACATGGTTTGACCCCCTTAGGAAAGTGCTATCATCATGAAACGTTCAGATCACTTACAACTCAATAGATTCAACCTTCCTGTAACGTTTCAGCCTGATTGGACCTTGTTTTCACACAAATGAACCCAGAATGATGTGAAATTGTGCTTCGTGCAACATAATTCTGGGTGCCATTTACAAACCATAAGTGCTAATGACTCCATTCCTTTTTGTGGTTGTAGGGGCTGGTGATTGGAGAACACTAAAACAAACCTAACCTCTCTAGGACATTCAGAAGCCATGTTATAAGCCCTCAAAGGTGTAACTGGACTACTTCTTTAAAGTGACACGAGGCCCGGTGACCTTTGGGACATGGTTTTACCCACTATAGGAATGTGCGATCAGATTGAAACGTTCAGATCATTTACAACTCAATAGATTCTACCTTCTTGTAGCGTTTCAGCCTGATTGGACCTTGTTTTCACACAAATGGACCCAGAATGATGTGAAATTGTGCTTCGTGCAACATAATTCTGGGTGCCATTTACAAACCTTAAGTGCTAATGACTCCATTCCTTTTTGTGATTGTAGGGGCTGTTGATTGGAGTACACTAAAACAAACCTAACCTCTCTAGGACATTCAGAAGCCAAGTTATAAGCCCACAAGGGTGTAACTGGACTACTTCTTTAAAGTGACACCAGGCCCGGTGACCTTTGGGACATGGTTTGACCCCCTTAGGAAAGCGCTATCATCATGAAACGTTCAGATCACTTACAACTCAATAGATTCTACCTTCCTGTAACGTTTCAGCCTGATTGGACCTTGTTTTTACACAAATGAACCCAGAATGATGTGAAATTGTGCTTCGTGCAACATAATTCTGGGTGCCATTTACAAACCATAAGTGCTAATGACTCCATTCCTTTTTGTGGTTGTAGGGGCTGGTGATTGGAGAACACTAAAACAAACCTAACCTCTCTAGGACATTCAGAAGCCATGTTATAAGCCCACAAAGGTGTAAATGGACTGCTTCTTTAAAGTGACACCAGGCCCGGTGACCTTTGGGACATGGTTTGACCCCCTATAGGAATGTGCGATCATCTTGAAACGTTCAGATCACTTACAACTCAATAGATTCTACCTTCCTGTAACGTTTCAGCCTGATTGGACCTTGTTTTCACACAAATGAACCCAGAATGATGTGAAATTGTGCTTCGTGCAACATAATTCTGGGTGCCATTTAAAAACCATAAGTGCTAATGACTCCATTCCTTTTTGTGGTTGTAGGGGCTGTTTATTGGAGTATACTAAAACAAACCTGATCTCTCTAGGACATTCAGAAGCCAGGTTATAAGCCCACTAAGGTGTAACTGGACTACTTCTTTAAATTGACACCAGATCCGGTGACCTTTGGGACATGGTTTGACCCCCTTAGGAAAGTGCTATCATCATGAAACGTTCAGATCACTTACAACTCAATAGATTCTACCTTCCTGTAACATTTCAGCCTTATTGGACCTTGTTTTCACACAAATGAACCCAGAATGATGTGAAATTGTGCTTCGTGCAACATAATTCTGGGTGCCATTTAAAAACCATAAGTGCTAATGACTCCATTCCTTTTTGAGGTTTTAGGGGCTGTTGATTGGAGTACACTAAAACAAACCTGATCTCTCTAGGATATTCAGAAGCCAAGTTATAAGCCCTCAAAGGTCTAACTGGACTACATCTTTAAAGTGACACCAGGCCCGGTGACCTTTGAGACATGGTTTGACCCCCTATAGGAATGTGCGATCATCATGAAACGTTCAGATCACTTACAACTCAATAGATTCTACCTTCTTGTAACGTTTCAGCCTTATTGGACCTTGTTTTCACACAAATGGACCCAGAATGATGTGAAATTGTGCTTCGTGCAACATAATTCTGGGTGCCATTTACAAAACATAAGTGCTAATGACTCCATTCCTTTTTGTGGTTGTAGGGGCTGTTGGTTGGAGTACATTAAAACACACCTGATCTCTCTAGGACATTCAGAAGCCAAGTTATGAGCCCACAAATGTGTAACTGGACTACTTCTTTAAACTGACACCAGATCCGGTGACCTTTGGGACATGGTTTGACACCCTTAGGAAAGTGCTATCATCATGAAACGTTCAGATCACTTACAACTCAATAGATTCTACCTTCCTGTAACGTTTCAGCCTGATTGGTTCTTGTTTTCACACAAATGAACCCAGAATGATGTGAAATTGTGCTTAGTGCAGCATAATTCTGGGTGCCATTTAAAAACCATAAGTGCTAATGACTCCATTCCTTTTTGAGGTTATAGAGGATGTTGATTGGAGTACACTAAAACAAACCTGATCTCTCTAGGACATTCAGAAGCCAAGTTATAAGCCCACAAATGTGTAACTGGACTACTTCTTTAAATTGACACCAGATCCGGTGACCTTTGGGACATGGTTTGACCCCCTTAGGAAAGTGCTATCATCATGAAACGTTCAGATCACTTACAACTCAATAGATTCTACCTTCCTGTAACATTTCAGCCTGATTGGACCTTGTTTTCACACAAATGAACCCAGAATGATGTGAAATTGTGCTTCGTGCAACATAATTCTGGGTGCCATTTAAAAACCATAAGTGCTAATGACTCCATTCCTTTTTGAGGTTGTAGGTGCTGTTGATTGGAGTACACTAAAACAAACCTAATCTCTCTAGGATATTCAGAAGCCAAGTTATAAGCCCTCAAAGGTGTAACTGGACTACTTCTTTAAAGTGACACCAGGCCCGGTGACCTTTGGGACATGGTTTGACCCCCTATAGGAATGTGCGATCATCATGAAACGTTCAGATCACTTACAACTCAATAGATTCTACCTTCTTGTAACGTTTCAGCCTTATTGGACCTTGTTTTCACACAAATGGACCCAGAATGATGTGAAATTGTGCTTCGTGCAACATAATTCTGGGTGCCATTTACAGAACATAAGTGCTAATGACTCCATTCCTTTTTGTGGTTGTAGGGGCTGTTGGTTGGAGTACATTAAAACACACCTGATCTCTCTAGGACATTCAGAAGCCAAGTTATGAGCCCACAAATGTGTAACTGGACTACTTCTTTAAATTGACACCAGATCCGGTGACCTTTGGGACATGGTTTGACACCCTTAGGAAAGTGCTATCATCATGAAACGTTCAGATCACTTACAACTCAATAGATTCTACCTTCCTGTAACGTTTCAGCCTGATTGGACCTTGTTTTCACACAAATGAACCCAGAATGATGTGAAATTGTGCTTAGTGCAGCATAATTCTGGGTGCCATTTAAAAACCATAAGTGCTAATGACTCCATTCCTTTTTGAGGTTGTAGAGGATGTTGATTGGAGTACACTAAAACAAACCTGATCTCTCTAGGACATTCAGAAGCCAAGTTATAAGCCCACAAATGTGTAACTGGACTACTTCTTTAAATTTACACCAGATCCGGTGACCTTTGGGACATGGTTTGACCCCCCTTAGGAAAATGCCTTCATCATGAAACGTTCAGATCACTTACAACTCAATAGATTCTACCTTCCTGTAACGTTTCAGCCTGATTGGACCTTGTTTTCACACAAATGAACCCAGAATGATGTGAAATTGTGCTTCGTGCAACATAATTCTGGGTGCCATTTACAAACCATAAGTGCTAATGACTCCATTCCTTTTTGTGGTTGTAGGGGCTGTTGATTGGAGTACACTAAAACAAACCTAACCTCTCTAGGACATTCAGAAGCCAAGTAATAAGCCCACAAAGGTGTAACTGGACTACTTCTTTAAAGTGACACAAGGCCCGGTGACCTTTGGGACATGGTTTTACCACCTATAGGAATGTGTGATCATCTTGAAACGTTCAGATCACTTACAACTCAATTGATTTTACCTTCTTGTAGCGTTTCAGCCTGATTGGACCTTGTTTTCACACAAATGGACCCAGAATGATGTGAAATTGTGCTTCGTGCAACATAATTCTGGGTGCCATTTACAAACCATAAGTGCTAATGACTCAATTCCTTTTTGTGGTTGTAGGGGCTGTTGATTAGAGTACATTGAAACAAACCTGATCTCTCTAGGACATTCAGAAGCCAAGTTATAAGCCCACAAAGGTGTAACTGGACTACTTCTTTAAAGTGACACCAGGTCCGGTGACCTTTGGGACATGGTTTGACCCCCTTAGGAAAGTTCTATCATCATGAAACGTTCAGATCACTTACAACTCAATAGATTCTACCTTCTTGTAGCGTTTCAGCCTGAATCGACCTTGTTTTCACACAAATGAACCCAGAATGATGTGAAATTGTGCTTCGTGCAACATAATTCTGGGTGCCATTTACAAACCATAAGTGCTAATGACTCCATTCCTTTTTGTGGTTGTAGGGGCTGTTGATTGGAGTACATTAAAACAAACCTGATCTCTCTACGACATTCAGAAGCCAAGTTATAAGCCCACAAATGTGTAACTGGACTACTTCTTTAAATTGACACCAGATCCGGTGACCTTTGGGACATGGTTTGACCCCCTTAGGAAAGTGCTATCATCATGAAACGTTCAGATCACTTACAACTCAATAGATTCTACCTTCCTGTAACATTTCAGCCTTATTGGACCTTGTTTTCACACAAATGAACCCAGAATGATGTGAAATTGTGCTTCGTGCAACATAATTCTGGGTGCCATTTAAAAACCATAAGTGCTAATGACTCCATTCCTTTTTGAGGTTGTAGGGGCTGTTGATTGGAGTACACTAAAACAAACCTGATCTCTCTAGGACATTCAGAAGCCAAGTTATAAGACCTCAAAGGTGTAACTGGACTACTTCTTTAAAGTGACACCAGGCCCGGTGACCTTTGGGACATGGTTTGACCCCCTATAGGAATTTGCGATCATCATGAAACATTCAGATCACTTACAACTCAATAAATTCTACCTTCTTGTAGCGTTTCAGCCTGATTGGACCTTGTTTTCACACAAATTGACCCAGAATGATGTGAAATTGTGCTTTGTGCAACATAATTCTGGGTGCCATTTACAAACCTTAAGTGCTAATGACTCCATTCCTTTTTGTGGTTGTAGGGGCTGTTAATTGGAGTACACTAAAACAAACCTGATCTCTCTAGGACATTCAAAAGCCAAGTTATAAGCCCACAAATGTGTAACTGGACTACTTCTTTAAATTGACACCAGATCTGGTGACCTTTGGGACATGGTTTGATCCCCTTAGGAATGTGCGATCATCATGAAACGTTCAGATCACTTACAACTCAATAGATTCTACCTTCCTGTAACGTTTCAGCCTGATTGGACCTTGTTTTCACACAAATGGACCCAGAATGATGTGAAATTGTGCTTCGTGCAACATAATTCTGGGTGCCATTTACAAACCTTAAGTGCTAATGACTCTATTCCTTTTTGTGGTTGTAGGGGCTGTTGATTGGAGTACACTAAAACAAACCTGATCTCTCTAGGACATTCAGAAGCCAAGTTATAAGCCCACAAATGTGTAACTGGACTACTTCTTTAAATATACACCAGATCCGGTGACCTTTGGGACATGGTTTGACCCCCTTAGGAAAGTGCTATCATCATGAAACGTTCAGATCACTTTCAACTCAATAGATTCTACCTTCCTGTAACGTTTCAGCCTGATTGGACCTTGTTTTCACACAAATGAACCCAGAATGATGTGAAATTGTGCTTCGTGCAACATAATTCTGGGTGCCATTTACAAACCATAAGTGCTAATGACTCCATTCCTTTTTGTGGTTGTAGGGGCTGTTGATTGGAGTACATTAAAACAAACCTGGTCTCTCTAGGACATTCAGAAGCCAAGTTATAAGCCCACAAATGTGTAACTGGACTACTTTAAATTGACACCAGATCCGGTGACCTTTGGGACATGGTTTGACCCCCTTAGGAAAGTGCTATCATCATGAAACGTTCAGATCACTTACAACTCAATAGATTCTACCTTCCTGTTACGTTTCAGCCTGATTGGACCTTGTTTTCACACAAATGAACCCAGAATGATGTGAAATTTTGCTTTGTGCAGCATAATTCTGGGTGCCATTTACAAACCATGAGTGCCAATGACTCCATTCCTTTTTGTGGTTGTAGGGGCTTTTGATTGGAGAACACTAAAACAAACCTAACCTCTCTAGGACATTCAGAAGCCAAGTTATAAGCCCACAAAGGTGTAACTGGACTACTTCTTTAAAGTGACACCAGGCCCGGTGACCTTTGGGACATGGTTTTACCCCCTATAGGAATGTGCGATCATCTTGAAACGTTCAGATAACTTACAACTCAATAGATTCTACCTTCTTGTAGCGTTTCAGCCTGATTGGACCTTGTTTTCACACAAATGGACCCAGAATGATGTGAAATTGTGCTTCGTGCAACATAATTCTGGGTGCCATTTACAAACCTTAAGTGCTAATGACTCCATTCCTTTTTGTGGTTGTAGGGGCTGTTGATTGGAGTACACTAAAACAAACCTGATCTCTCTAGGACATTCAGAAGCCAAGTTATAAGCCCACAAATGTGTAACTGGACTACTTCTTTAAATTGACACCAGATCCGGTGACCTTTGGGACATGGTTTGATCCCCTTAGGAATGTGCGATCATCATGAAACGTTCAGATCACTTACAACTCAATAGATTCTACCTTCCTGTAACGTTTCAGCCTGATTGGACCTTGTTTTCACACAAAAGGACACAGAATGATGTGAAATTGTGCTTCGTGCAACATAATTCTGGGTGCCATTTACAAACCATAAGTGCTAATGACTCCATTCCTTTTTGTGGTTGTAGGGGCTGTTGATTGGAGTACACTAAAACAAACCTGATCTCTCTAGGACATTCAGAAGCCAAGTTATAAGCCCACAAATGTGTAACTGGACTACTTCTTTAAATTGACACCAGATCCGGTGACCTTTGGGACATGGTTTGACCCCCTTAGGAAAGTGCTATCATCATGAAACGTTCAGATCACTTACAACTCAATAGATTCTACCTTCCTGTAACGTTTCAGCCTGATTGGACCTTGTTTTCACACAAATGAACCCAGAATGATGTGAAATTGTGCTTCGTGCAACATAATTCTGGGTGCGATTTACAAACCATAAGGCTAATGACTCCATTCCTTTTTGTGGTTGTAGGGGCTGTTGATTGGAGTACACTAAAACAAACCTAACCTCTCTAGGACATTCAGAAGCCAAGTTATAAGCCCACAAAGGTGTAACTGGACTACTACTTTAAAGAGACACCAGGCCCGGTGACCTTTGGGACATGGTTTTACCCCCTATAGGAATGTGCGATCATCTTGAAACGTTCAGATCACTTACAACTCAATAGGTTCTACCTTCTTGTAGCGTTTCAGCCTGATTGGACCTTGTTTTCACACAAATGGACCCAGAATGATGTGAAATTGTGCTTCGTGCAACATAATTCTGGGTGCCATTTACAAACCTTAAGTGCTAATGACTCCATTCCTTTTTGTGGTTGTAGGGGCTGTTGATTGGAGTACACTAAAACAAACCTGATCTCTCTAGGACATTCAGAAGCCAAGTTATAAGCCCACAAATGTGTAACTGGACTACTTCTTTAAATATACACCAGATCCGGTGACCTTTGGGACATGGTTTGACCCCCTTAGGAAAGTGCTATCATCATGAAACGTTCAGATCACTTACAACTCAATAGATTCTACCTTCCTGTAACGTTTCAGCCTGATTGGACCTTGTTTTCACACAAATGAACCCAGAATGATGTGAAATTGTGCTTCATGCAACATAATTCTAAAACAAACCTAACCTCTCTAGGACATTCAGAAGCCAAGTTATAAGCCCACAAAGGTGTAACTGGACTACTTCTTTAAAGAGACACCAGGCCCGGTGACCTTTGGGACATGGTTTTACCCCCTATAGGAATGTGCGATCATCTTGAAACGTTCAGATCACTTACAACTCAATAGGTTCTACCTTCTTGTAGCGTTTCAGCCTGATTGGACCTTGTTTTCACACAAATGGACCCAGAATGATGTGAAATTGTGCTTCGTGCAACATAATTCTGGGTGCCATTTACAAACCTTAAGTGCTAATGACTCCATTCCTTTTTGTGGTTGTAGGGGCTGTTGATTGGAGTACACTAAAACAAACCTGATCTCTCTAGGACATTCAGAAGCCAAGTTATAAGCCCACAAATGTGTAACTGGACTACTTCTTTAAATATACACCAGATCCGGTGACCTTTGGGACATGGTTTGACCCCCTTAGGAAAGTGCTATCATCATGAAACGTTCAGATCACTTACAACTCAATAGATTCTACCTTCCTGTAACGTTTCAGCCTGATTGGACCTTGTTTTCACACAAATGAACCCAGAATGAGGTGAAATTGTGCTTCGTGCAACATAATTCTGGGTGCCATTTAAAAACCATAAGTGCTAATGACTCCATTCCTTTTTGAGGTTGTAGGGGATGTTGATTGGAGTACACTAAAACAAACCTGATCTCTCTAGGATATTCAGAAGCCAAGTTATAAGCCCACAAAGGTGTAACTGGACTACTTCTTCAAATTGACACCAGATACGGTGACCTTTGGGACATGGTTTGACCCCCTTAGGAAACTGCTATCATCATGAAACGTTCAGATCACTTACAACTCAATAGATTCTACCTTCTTGTGGCGTTTCAGCCTGATTGGACCTTGTTTTCACACAAATGGACCCAGAATGATATGAAATTGTGCTTCGTTCAACATAATTCTGGGTGCCATTTACAAACCATAAGTGCTAATGACTCCATTCCTTTTTGTGGTTGTAGGGGCTGTTGATTGGAGCACATTAAAACAAACCTGATCTCTCTAGGACATTCAGAAGCCAAGTTATAAGCCCACAAATGTGTAACTGGACTACTTCTTTAAATTGACACCAGATCCGGTGACCTTTGGGACATGGTTTGACCCCCTTAGGAAAGTGCTATCATCATGAAACGTTCAGATCACTTACAACTCAATAGATTCTACCTTCCTGTAACGTTTCAGCCTGATTGGACCTTGTTTTCACACAAATGAACACAGAATGATGTGAAATTGTGCTTTGTCCAACATAATTCTGGGTGCCATTTACAAACCGTAAGTGCTAATGACTCCATTCCTTTTTGTGGTTGTAGGGGCTTTTGATTGGAGTACACTAAAACAAACCTAACCTCTCTAGGACATTCAGAAGCCAAGTTATAAGCCCACAAAGGTGTAACTGGACTACTTCTTTAAAGTGACACCTTGCCCGGTGACATTTGGGACATGGTTTGACCCCCTTAGGAAAGTGCTATCATCATGAAACGTTTAGATCAATTACAACTAAATAGATTCTACCTTCCTGTAACATTTCAGCCTTATTGGACCTTGTTTTCACACAAATGAACCCAGAATGATGTGAAATTGTGCTTAGTTTAGCATAATTCTGGGTGCCATTTAAAAACCATAAGTGCTAATGGCTCCATTCCTTTTTGAGGTTGTAGGGGATGTTGATTGGAGTACACTAAAACAAACGTGATTTCTCTAGGACATTCAGAAGCCAAGTTATAAGCCCACAAATGTGTAACTGGACTACTTCTTTAAATTGACACCAGATCCGGTGACATTTGGGACATGGTTTAACCCCCTTAGGAAAGTGCTATCATCATGAAACGTTCAGATCACTTACAACTCAATAGATTCTACATTCCTGTAACGTTTCAGCCTGATTGGACCTTGTTTTCACACAAATGAACCCAGAATGATGTGAAATTGTGCTTCGTGCAACATAATTCTGGGTGCCATTTACAAACCATAAGTGCTAAAGACTCCATTCCTTTTTGTGGTTGTAGGGGCTGTTGATTGGAGTACACTAAAACAAACCTGACCTCTCTAGGACATTCAGAAGCCAAGTTATAAGCCCACAAAGGTGTAACTGGACTACTTCTTTAAAGTGACACCAGGCCCGGTGACCTTTGGGACATGGTTTTACCCCCTATAGGAATGTGCGATCATCTTGAAACGTTCAGATCACTTACAACTCAATAGATTCTACCTTCTTGTAGCGTTTCAGCCTGATTGGACCTTTTTTTCACACAAATGGACCCAGAATGATGTGAAATTGTGCTTCGTGCAACATAATTCTGGGTGCCATTTACAAACCTTAAGTCCTAATGACTCCATTCCTTTTTGTGGTTGTAGGGGCTGTTGATTGGAGTACACTAAAACAAACCTGATCTCTCTAGGGCATTCAGAAGCCAAGTTATAAGCCCACAAATGTGTAACTGAACTACTTCTTTAAATTGACACCAGATCCGGTGACCTTTGGGACATGGTTTGACCCCCTTGGGAAAGTGCTATCATCATGAAACGTTCAGATCACTTACAACTCAACAGATTCTACCTTCCTGTAACGTTTCAGCCTGATTGGACCTTGTTTTCACACAAATGGACCCAGAATGATGTGAAATTGGGCTTCGTGCAACATAATTCTGGGTGCCATTTACAAACCATAAGTGCTAATGACTCCATTCCTTTTTGTAGTTGTAGGGGCTGTTGATTGGAGTACATTAAAACAAACCTGATCTCTCTAGGACATTCCGAAGCCAAGTTATAAGCTCACAAATGTGTAACTGGACTGCTTCTTTAAATTGACACCAGATCCGGTGACCTTTGGGACATGGTTTGACCCCCTTAGGAAAGTGCTATCATCATGAAACGTTCAGATCACTTACAACTCAATAGATTCTACCTTCCTGTAACGTTTCAGCCTGATTGGACCTTGTTTTCACACAAATGAACCCAGAATGATGTGAAATTGTGCTTCGTGCAACATAATTCTGGGTGCCATTTAAAAACCATAAGTGCTAATGACTCCATTCCTTTTTGTGGTTGTAGGGGCTTTTGATTGGAGTACACTAAAACAAACCTAACCTCTCTAGGACATTCAGAAGCCAAGTTATAAGCCCACAAAGGTGTAACTGGACTACTTCTTTAAAGTGACACCAGGCCCGGTGACCTTTGGGACATGGTTTTACCCCCTATAGGAATGTGCGATCATCATGAAACGTTCAGATCACTTACAACTCAATAGATTCTACCTTCTTGTAGTGTTTCAGCCTGATTGGACCTTGTTTTCACACAAATGGACCCAGAATGATGTGAAATTGTGCTTCGTGCAACATAATTTGGGTGCCATTTACAAACCATAAGTGCTAATGACTCCATTCCTTTTTGTGGTTGTAGGGGCTGTTGATTGGAGTACATTAAAACAAACCTGATCTCTCTAGGACATTAGGAAGCCAAGTTATAAGCCCACAAATGTGTAACTGGACTACTTCTTTAAATTGACACCAGATCCGGTGACCTTTGGGACATGGTTTGACCCCCTTAGGAAAGTGCTATCATCATGAAACAATCAGACCACTTACAAATCAATAGATTCTACCTTCCTGTAACGTTTCAGCCTGATTGGACCTTGTTTTCACACAAATGGACCCAGAATGAAGTGAAATTGTGCTTCGTGCAACATAATTCTGGGTGCCATTTACAAACCATAAGTGCTAAAGACTCCATTCCTTTTTGTGGTTGTAGGGGCTGTTGATTGGAGTACACTAAAACAAACCTGACCTCTCTAGGACATTCAGAAGCCAAGTTATAAGCCCACAAAGGTGTAACTGGACTACTTCTTTAAAGTGACACCAGGCCCGGTGACCTTTGGGACATGGTTTTACCCCCTATAGGAATGTGCGATCATCTTGAAACGTTCAGATCACTTACAACTCAATAGATTCTACCTTCTTGTAGCGTTTCAGCCTGATTGGACCTTTTTTTCACACAAATGGACCCAGAATGATGTGAAATTGTGCTTCGTGCAACATAATTCTGGGTGCCATTTACAAACCTTAAGTCCTAATGACTCCATTCCTTTTTGTGGTTGTAGGGGCTGTTGATTGGAGTACACTAAAACAAACCTGATCTCTCTAGGGCATTCAGAAGCCAAGTTATAAGCCCACAAATGTGTAACTGAACTACTTCTTTAAATTGACACCAGATCCGGTGACCTTTGGGACATGGTTTGACCCCCTTAGGAAAGTGCTATCATCATGAAACGTTCAGATCACTTACAACTCAATAGATTCTACCTTCCTGTAACGTTTCAGCCTGATTGGACCTTGTTTTCACACAAATGGACCCAGAATGATGTGAAATTGGGCTTCGTGCAACATAATTCTGGGTGCCATTTACAAACCATAAGTGCTAATGACTCCATTCCTTTTTGTAGTTGTAGGGGCTGTTGATTGGAGTACATTAAAACAAACCTGATCTCTCTAGGACATTCCGAAGCCAAGTTATAAGCTCACAAATGTGTAACTGGACTGCTTCTTTAAATTGACACCAGATCCGGTGACCTTTGGGACATGGTTTGACCCCCTTAGGAAAGTGCTATCATCATGAAACGTTCAGATCACTTACATCTCAATAGATTCTACCTTCCTGTAACGTTTCAGCCTGATTGGACCTTGTTTTCACACAAATGAACCCAGAATGATGTGAAATTGTGCTTCGTTCAACATAATTCTGGGTGCCATTTACAAACCATAAGTGCTAATGACTCCATTCCTTTTTGTGGTTGTAGGGGCTGTTGATTGGAGCACATTAAAACAAACCTGATCTCTCTAGGACATTCAGAAGCCAAGTTATAAGCCCACAAATGTGTAACTGGACTACTTCTTTAAATTGACACCAGATCCGGTGACCTTTGGGACATGGTTTGACCCCCTTAGGAAAGTGCTATCATCATGAAACGTTCAGATCACTTACAACTCAATAGATTCTACCTTCCTGTAACGTTTCAGCCTGATTGGACCTTGTTTTCACACAAATGAACACAGAATGATGTGAAATTGTGCTTTGTCCAACATAATTCTGGGTGCCATTTACAAACCATAAGTGCTAATGACTCCATTCCTTTTTGTGGTTGTAGGGGCTTTTGATTGGAGTACACTAAAACAAACCTAACCTCTCTAGGACATTCAGAAGCCAAGTTATAAGCCCACAAAGGTGTAACTGGACTACTTCTTTAAAGTGACACCTTGCCCGGTGACATTTGGGACATGGTTTGACCCCCTTAGGAAAGTGCTATCATCATGAAACGTTTAGATCAATTACAACTAAATAGATTCTACCTTCCTGTAACATTTCAGCCTTATTGGACCTTGTTTTCACACAAATGAACCCAGAATGATGTGAAATTGTGCTTAGTTTAGCATAATTCTGGGTGCCATTTAAAAACCATAAGTGCTAATGGCTCCATTCCTTTTTGAGGTTGTAGGGGATGTTGATTGGAGTACACTAAAACAAACGTGATTTCTCTAGGACATTCAGAAGCCAAGTTATAAGCCCACAAATGTGTAACTGGACTACTTCTTTAAATTGACACCAGATCCGGTGACATTTGGGACATGGTTTAACCCCCTTAGGAAAGTGCTATCATCATGAAACGTTCAGATCACTTACAACTCAATAGATTCTACATTCCTGTAACGTTTCAGCCTGATTGGACCTTGTTTTCACACAAATGAACCCAGAATGATGTGAAATTGTGCTTCGTGCAACATAATTCTGGGTGCCATTTACAAACCATAAGTGCTAAAGACTCCATTCCTTTTTGTGGTTGTAGGGGCTGTTGATTGGAGTACACTAAAACAAACCTGACCTCTCTAGGACATTCAGAAGCCAAGTTATAAGCCCACAAAGGTGTAACTGGACTACTTCTTTAAAGTGACACCAGGCCCGGTGACCTTTGGGACATGGTTTTACCCCCTATAAGAATGTTCGATCATCTTGAAACGTTCAGATCACTTACAACTCAATAGATTCTACCTTCTTGTAGCGTTTCAGCCTGATTGGACCTTTTTTTCACACAAATGGACCCAGAATGATGTGAAATTGTGCTTCGTGCAACATAATTCTGGGTGCCATTTACAAACCATAAGTGCTATTGACTCCATTCCTTTTTGTGGTTGTAGGGGCTGTTGATTGGAGTACACTAAAACAAACCTGATCTCTCTAGGGCATTCAGAAGCCAAGTTATAAGCCCACAAATGTGTAACTGAACTACTTCTTTAAATTGACACCAGATCCGGTGACCTTTGGGACATGGTTTGACCCCCTTGGGAAAGTGCTATCATCATGAAACGTTCAGATCACTTACAACTCAATAGATTCTACCTTCCTGTAACGTTTCAGCCTGATTGGACCTTGTTTTCACACAAATGGACCCAGAATGATGTGAAATTGGGCTTCGTGCAACATAATTCTGGGTGCCATTTACAAACCATAAGTGCTAATGACTCCATTCCTTTTTGTAGTTGTAGGGGCTGTTGATTGGAGTACATTAAAACAAACCTGATCTCTCTAGGACATTCCGAAGCCAAGTTATAAGCTCACAAATGTGTAACTGGACTGCTTCTTTAAATTGACACCAGATCCGGTGACCTTTGGGACATGGTTTGACCCCCTTAGGAAAGTGCTATCATCATGAAACGTTCAGATCACTTACAACTCAATAGATTCTACCTTCCTGTAACGTTTCAGCCTGATTGGACCTTGTTTTCACACAAATGAACCCAGAATGATGTGAAATTGTGCTTCGTGCAACATAATTCTGGGTGCCATTTAAAAACCATAAGTGCTAATGACTCCATTCCTTTTTGTGGTTGTAGGGGCTTTTGATTGGAGTACACTAAAACAAACCTAACCTCTCTAGGACATTCAGAAGCCAAGTTATAAGCCCACAAAGGTGTAACTGGACTACTTCTTTAAAGTGACACCAGGCCCGGTGACCTTTGGGACATGGTTTTACCCCCTATAGGAATGTGCGATCATCATGAAACGTTCAGATCACTTACAACTCAATAGATTCTACCTTCTTGTAGTGTTTCAGCCTGATTGGACCTTGTTTTCACACAAATGGACCCAGAATGATGTGAAATTGTGCTTCGTGCAACATAATTTGGGTGCCATTTACAAACCATAAGTGCTAATGACTCCATTCCTTTTTGTGGTTGTAGGGGCTGTTGATTGGAGTACATTAAAACAAACCTGATCTCTCTAGGACATTAGGAAGCCAAGTTATAAGCCCACAAATGTGTAACTGGACTACTTCTTTAAATTGACACCAGATCCGGTGACCTTTGGGACATGGTTTGACCCCCTTAGGAAAGTGCTATCATCATGAAACAATCAGACCACTTACAAATCAATAGATTCTACCTTCCTGTAACGTTTCAGCCTGATTGGACCTTGTTTTCACACAAATGGACCCAGAATGAAGTGAAATTGTGCTTCGTGCAACATAATTCTGGGTGCCATTTACAAACCATAAGTGCTAAAGACTCCATTCCTTTTTGTGGTTGTAGGGGCTGTTGATTGGAGTACACTAAAACAAACCTGACCTCTCTAGGACATTCAGAAGCCAAGTTATAAGCCCACAAAGGTGTAACTGGACTACTTCTTTAAAGTGACACCAGGCCCGGTGACCTTTGGGACATGGTTTTACCCCCTATAGGAATGTGCGATCATCTTGAAACGTTCAGATCACTTACAACTCAATAGATTCTACCTTCTTGTAGCGTTTCAGCCTGATTGGACCTTTTTTTCACACAAATGGACCCAGAATGATGTGAAATTGTGCTTCGTGCAACATAATTCTGGGTGCCATTTACAAACCTTAAGTCCTAATGACTCCATTCCTTTTTGTGGTTGTAGGGGCTGTTGATTGGAGTACACTAAAACAAACCTGATCTCTCTAGGGCATTCAGAAGCCAAGTTATAAGCCCACAAATGTGTAACTGAACTACTTCTTTAAATTGACACCAGATCCGGTGACCTTTGGGACATGGTTTGACCCCCTTAGGAAAGTGCTATCATCATGAAACGTTCAGATCACTTACAACTCAATAGATTCTACCTTCCTGTAACGTTTCAGCCTGATTGGACCTTGTTTTCACACAAATGGACCCAGAATGATGTGAAATTGGGCTTCGTGCAACAAAATTCTGGGTGCAATTTACAAACCATAAGTGCTAATGACTCCATTCCTTTTTGTAGTTGTAGGGGCTGTTGATTGGAGTACATTAAAACAAACCTGATCTCTCTAGGACATTCCGAAGCCAAGTTATAAGCTCACAAATGTGTAACTGGACTGCTTCTTTAAATTGACACCAGATCCGGTGACCTTTGGGACATGGTTTGACCCCCTTAGGAAAGTGCTATCATCATGAAACGTTCAGATCACTTACAACTCAATAGATTCTACCTTCCTGTAACGTTTCAGCCTGATTGGACCTTGTTTTCACACAAATGAACCCAGAATGATGTGAAATTGTGCTTCGTGCAACATAATTCTGGGTGCCATTTACAAACTTAAGTCCTAATGACTCCATTCCTTTTTGTGGTTGTAGGGGCTGTTGATTGGAGTACACTAAAACAAACCTGATCTCTCTAGGGCATTCAGAAGCCAAGTTATAAGCCCACAAATGTGTAACTGAACTACTTCTTTAAATTGACACCAGATCCGGTGACCTTTGGGACATGGTTTGACCCCCTTAGGAAAGTGCTATCATCATGAAACGTTTAGATCACTTACAACTCAATAGATTCTACCTTCCTGTAACGTTTCAGCCTGATTGGACCTTGTTTTCACACAAATGGACCCAGAATGATGTGAAATTGGGCTTCGTGCAACATAATTCTGGGTGCCATTTACAAACCATAAGTGCTAATGACTCCATTCCTTTTTGTAGTTGTAGGGGCTGTTGATTGGAGTACATTAAAACAAACCTGATCTCTCTAGGACATTCCGAAGCCAAGTTATAAGCTCACAAATGTGTAACTGGACTGCTTCTTTAAATTGACACCAGATCCGGTGACCTTTGGGACATGGTTTGACCCCCTTAGGAAAGTGCTATCATCATGAAACGTTCAGATCACTTACAACTCAATAGATTCTACCTTCCTGTAACGTTTCAGCCTGATTGGACCTTGTTTTCACACAAATGAACCCAGAATGATGTGAAATTGTGCTTCGTGCAACATAATTCTGGGTGCCATTTAAAAACCATAAGTGCTAATGACTCCATTCCTTTTTGTGGTTGTAGGGGCTTTTGATTGGAGTACACTAAAACAAACCTAACCTCTCTAGGACATTCAGAAGCCAAGTTATAAGCCCACAAAGGTGTAACTGGACTACTTCTTTAAAGTGACACCAGGCCCGGTGACCTTTGGGACATGGTTTTACCCCCTATAGGAATGTGCGATCATCATGAAACGTTCAGATCACTTACAACTCAATAGATTCTACCTTCTTGTAGTGTTTCAGCCTGATTGGACCTTGTTTTCACACAAATGGACCCAGAATGATGTGAAATTGTGCTTCGTGCAACATAATTTGGGTGCCATTTACAAACCATAAGTGCTAATGACTCCATTCCTTTTTGTGGTTGTAGGGGCTGTTGATTGGAGTACATTAAAACAAACCTGATCTCTCTAGGACATTAGGAAGCCAAGTTATAAGCCCACAAATGTGTAACTGGACTACTTCTTTAAATTGACACCAGATCCGGTGACCTTTGGGACATGGTTTGACCCCCTTAGGAAAGTGCTATCATCATGAAACAATCAGATCACTTACAAATCAATAGATTCTACCTTCCTGTAACGTTTCAGCCTGATTGGACCTTGTTTTCACACAAATGGACCCAGAATGAAGTGAAATTGTGCTTCGTGCAACATAATTCTGGGTGCCATTTACAAACCATAAGTGCTAAAGACTCCATTCCTTTTTGTGGTTGTAGGGGCTGTTGATTGGAGTACACTAAAACAAACCTGACCTCTCTAGGACATTCAGAAGCCAAGTTATAAGCCCACAAAGGTGTAACTGGACTACTTCTTTAAAGTGACACCAGGCCCGGTGACCTTTGGGACATGGTTTTACCCCCTTTAGGAATGTGCGATCATCTTGAAACGTTCAGATCACTTACAACTCAATAGATTCTACCTTCTTGTAGCGTTTCAGCCTGATTGGACCTTTTTTTCACACAAATGGACCCAGAATGATGTGAAATTGTGCTTCGTGCAACATAATTCTGGGTGCCATTTACAAACCTTAAGTCCTAATGACTCCATTCCTTTTTGTGGTTGTAGGGGCTGTTGATTGGAGTACACTAAAACAAACCTGATCTCTCTAGGGCATTCAGAAGCCAAGTTATAAGCCCACAAATGTGTAACTGAACTACTTCTTTAAATTGACACCAGATCCGGTGACCTTTGGGACATGGTTTGACCCCCTTAGGAAAGTGCTATCATCATGAAACGTTCAGATCACTTACAACTCAATAGATTCTACCTTCCTGTAACGTTTCAGCCTGATTGGACCTTGTTTTCACACAAATGGACCCAGAATGATGTGAAATTGGGCTTCGTGCAACATAATTCTGGGTGCCATTTACAAACCATAAGTGCTAATGACTCCATTCCTTTTTGTAGTTGTAGGGGCTGTTGATTGGAGTACATTAAAACAAACCTGATCTCTCTAGGACATTCCGAAGCCAAGTTATAAGCTCACAAATGTGTAACTGGACTGCTTCCTTAAATTGACACCAGATCCGGTGACCTTTGGGACATGGTTTGACCCCCTTAGGAAAGTGCTATCATCATGAAACGTTCAGATCACTTACAACTCAATAGATTCTACCTTCCTGTAACGTTTCAGCCTGATTGGACCTTGTTTTCACACAAATGAACCCAGAATGATGTGAAATTGTGCTTCGTGCAACATAATTCTGGGTGCCATTTAAAAACCATAAGTGCTAATGACTCCATTCCTTTTTGTGGTTGTAGGGGCTTTTGATTGGAGTACACTAAAACAAACCTAACCTCTCTAGGACATTCAGAAGCCAAGTTATAAGCCCACAAAGGTGTAACTGGACTACTTCTTTAAAGTGACACCAGGCCCGGTGACCTTTGGGACATGGTTTTACCCCCTATAGGAATGTGCGATCATCATGAAACGTTCAGATCACTTACAACTCAATAGATTCTACCTTCTTGTAGTGTTTCAGCCTGATTGGACCTTGTTTTCACACAAATGGACCCAGAATGATGTGAAATTGTGCTTCGTGCAACATAATTTGGGTGCCATTTACAAACCATAAGTGCTAATGACTCCATTCCTTTTTGTGGTTGTAGGGGCTGTTGATTGGAGTACATTAAAACAAACCTGATCTCTCTAGGACATTAGGAAGCCAAGTTATAAGCCCACAAATGTGTAACTGGACTACTTCTTTAAATTGACACCAGATCCGGTGACCTTTGGGACATGGTTTGACCCCCTTAGGAAAGTGCTATCATCATGAAACAATCAGATTACTTACAAATCAATAGATTCTACCTTCCTGTAACGTTTCAGCCTGATTGGACCTTGTTTTCACACAAATGGACCCAGAATGAAGTGAAATTGTGCTTCGTGCAACATAATTCTGGGTGCCATTTACAAACCATAAGTGCTAAAGACTCCATTCCTTTTTGTGGTTGTAGGGGCTGTTGATTGGAGTACACTAAAACAAACCTGACCTCTCTAGGACATTCAGAAGCCAAGTTATAAGCCCACAAAGGTGTAACTGGACTACTTCTTTAAAGTGACACCAGGCCCGGTGACCTTTGGGACATGGTTTTACCCCCTATAGGAATGTGCGATCATCTTGAAACGTTCAGATCACTTACAACTCAATAGATTCTACCTTCTTGTAGCGTTTCAGCCTGATTGGACCTTTTTTTCACACAAATGGACCCAGAATGATGTGAAATTGTGCTTCGTGCAACATAATTCTGGGTGCCATTTACAAACCTTAAGTCCTAATGACTCCATTCCTTTTTGTGGTTGTAGGGGCTGTTGATTGGAGTACACTAAAACAAACCTGATCTCTCTAGGGCATTCAGAAGCCAAGTTATAAGCCCACAAATGTGTAACTGAACTACTTCTTTAAATTGACACCAGATCCGGTGACCTTTGGGACATGGTTTGACCCCCTTAGGAAAGTGCTATCATCATGAAACGTTCAGATCACTTACAACTCAATAGATTCTACCTTCCTGTAACGTTTCAGCCTGATTGGACCTTGTTTTCACACAAATGGACCCAGAATGATGTGAAATTGGGCTTCGTGCAACATAATTCTGGGTGCCATTTACAAACCATAAGTGCTAATGACTCCATTCCTTTTTGTAGTTGTAGGGGCTGTTGATTGGAGTACATTAAAACAAACCTGATCTCTCTAGGACATTCCGAAGCCAAGTTATAAGCTCACAAATGTGTAACTGGACTGCTTCTTTAAATTGACACCAGATCCGGTGACCTTTGGGACATGGTTTGACCCCCTTAGGAAAGTGCTATCATCATGAAACGTTCAGATCACTTACAACTCAATAGATTCTACCTTCCTGTAACGTTTCAGCCTGATTGGACCTTGTTTTCACACAAATGAACCCAGAATGATGTGAAATTGTGCTTCGTGCAACATAATTCTGGGTGCCATTTAAAAACCATAAGTGTTAATGACTCCATTCCTTTTTGTGGTTGTAGGGGCTTTTGATTGGAGTACACTAAAACAAACCTAACCTCTCTAGGACATTCAGAAGCCAAGTTATAAGCCCACAAAGGTGTAACTGGACTACTTCTTTAAAGTGACACCAGGCCCGGTGACCTTTGGGACATGGTTTTACCCCCTATAGGAATGTGCGATCATCATGAAACGTTCAGATCACTTACAACTCAATAGATTCTACCTTCTTGTAGTGTTTCAGCCTGATTGGACCTTGTTTTCACACAAATGGACCCAGAATGATGTGAAATTGTGCTTCGTGCAACATAATTTGGGTGCCATTTACAAACCATAAGTGCTAATGACTCCATTCCTTTTTGTGGTTGTAGGGGCTGTTGATTGGAGTACATTAAAACAAACCTGATCTCTCTAGGACATTAGGAAGCCAAGTTATAAGCCCACAAATGTGTAACTGGACTACTTCTTTAAATTGACACCAGATCCGGTGACCTTTGGGACATGGTTTGACCCCCTTAGGAAAGTGCTATCATCATGAAACAATCAGATCACTTACAAATCAATAGATTCTACCTTCCTGTAACGTTTCAGCCTGATTGGACCTTGTTTTCACACAAATGGACCCAGAATGAAGTGAAATTATGCTTCGTGCAACATAATTCTGGGTGCCATTTACAAACCATAAGTGCTAATGACTCCATTCCTTTTTGTGGTTGTAGGGGCTGTTGATTGGAGCACATTAAAACAAACCTGATCTCTCTAGGACATTCAGAAGCCAAGTTATAAGCCCACAAATGTGTAACTGGACTACTTCTTTAAATTGACACCAGATCCGGTGACCTTTGGGACATGGTTTGACCCCCTTAGGAAAGTGCTATCATCATGAAGCGTTCAGATCACTTACAACTCAATAGATTCTACCTTCCTGTAACGTTTCAGCCTGATTGGACCTTGTTTTCACACAAATGAACCCAGAATGATGTGAAATTGTGCTTCGTGCAACATAATTCTGGGTGCCATTTACAAACCATAAGTGCTAATGACTCCATTCCTTTTTGTGGTTGTAGGGGCTTTTGATTGGAGTACACTAAAACAAACCTAACCTCTCTAGGACATTAAGAAGCCAAGTTATAAGCCTTCAGAGAGTACAGACGCTTTTTTCTCAGCTCCCTTATCGGCTTCCCCAAGGCTCTTGTCCTGTCTGCCTACAGAGCACTTCTCTGCATTTCTCCTGAAACCACTACTCTTTTTTTTGGAAATATGGACTTAATTAATTGGTCATTCAACGTGATTGACAAAATTTTCTCTACGATGAGAACGGAGAAGGGGGCTCCCACCTGTCCCGAGGGGACATTCGCATCGGGATATGCACTCGATTCTTGGGAGGTCTGGCGAATCGTGTGCCTCTCTCAGCTGTCCATCGAGGACGTGGAAGATTTGTGGATATTCGGCCTAATGATCACTGGATTTCTTCTGATTGGAGTGGGAGGATATCTGGTTTTCTGGAAATTTGGGAAGACGGGAGCGATTGGAGTGCGACCCGTACCCACGGAATGTGCCGCTCGTGCGGTGACCTCACAGACTGGGACGTTACTCGAGGTGAACCGTAAGCTGGACAATGTCCTTGCGGCGTTGCCTGTGTTAGTGCGCAAGATGGATTTGATCTTGGAGAGGGTCGCCGGACGATGCGGGGATGTGGAATGTAAAATTGGCTTCACTGGTGGACATGAATGACCACTTAGAGACTACAAGACGGAGGGGAAGATTATCTCTGTCTTCCCTAAACAAAGTTATGTTTATCCCTATCTGACGCCATAGCAGCCTCTCAAGGCTGCCTCAACACACCCCCACAAAAGGAGGAATGCCGACAGATGCTGTGTCCCGACCTTCACCCTCTCCCTTCAGGCTGACATGTCTGCAGGGCCTCAATGCGCTCTCTGTTCCTTATCTCTCCCTCCCACCTGTTGTTCTGCAGCTGGTCGATGCGCCGCAGTGGCAGCTCCCATTGGAGGCTTCAGGATCCCGCCCACCCCCACCTCCCCATTGGACTCTGATGTTGTACACGTGCTGTCTGTGCTTCCATGTCGGGTGTTTTTTTTGCATTGGAGTGCTACACCCTGCTGGTGTAACCCTGTTAATGCCTTTTTTCCCCTCCCTGAACTTTCCTCATGTAACACCCTTTTCATCTAACTATTAAGGTAGCGCGACTCATGTTGCGAATGACCGCAGTCACCAATTCTTGTTATGTGTCTTACCCACGTATGTCTGATCTTTGAATTGTGTGTGCTGAAACTGAATTTCATTTCTCTGTATGTCCTGCACATGTGGAGAATGACAATAAATGACTCTTGACTCTTGACTCTTGACTCTTGTCTCTTGACTCTTGACTCTTGACAAAGGTGTAACTGGACTACTTCTTTAAAGTGACACCAGGCCTGGTGACATTTGGGACATGGTTTGACCCCCTTAGGAAAGTGCTATCATCATGAAACGTTCAGATCACTTACAACTCAATAGATTCTACCTTCCTGTAACGTTTCAGCCTGATTGGACCTTGTTTTCACACAAATGAACCCAGAATGATGTGAAATTGTGCTTAGTTTAGCATAATTCTGGGTGCCATTTAAAAACCATAAGTGCTAATGACTCCATTCCTTTTTGAGGTTGTAGGTGCTGTTGATTGGAGTACACTAAAACAAACCTGATCTCTCTAGGACATTCAGAAGCCAAGTTATAAGCCCACAAATGTGTAACTGGACTACTTCTTTAAATTGACACCAGATCCGGTGACCTTTGGGACATGGTTTGACCCCCTTAGGAAAGAGCGATCATCATGAAACGTTCAGATCACTTACAACTCAATAGATTCTACCTTCCTGTAACGTTTCAGCCTGATTGGACCTTGTTTTCACACAAATGAACCCAGAATGATGTGAAATTGTGCTTCGTGCAACATAATTCTGGGTGCCATTTACAAACCATAAGTGCTAATGACTCCATTCCTTTTTGTGGTTGTAGGGGCTGTTGATTGGAGTACACTAAAACAAACCTGACCTCTCTAGGACATTCAGAAGCCAAGTTATAAGCCCACAAAGGTGTAACTGGACTACTTCTTTAAAGTGACACCAGGCCCGGTGACCTTTGGGACATGGTTTTACCCCCTATAGGAATGTGCGATCATCTTGAAACGTTCAGATCACTTACAACTCAATAGATTCTACCTTCTTGTAGCGTTTCAGCCTGATTGGACCTTGTTTTCACACAAATGGACCCAGAATGATGTGAAATTGTGCTTCGTGCAAAATAATTCTGGGTGCCATTTACAAACCTTAAGTCCGAATGACTCCATTCCTTTTTGTGGTTGTAGGGGCTGTTGATTGGAGTACACTAAAACAAACCTGATCTCTCTAGGACATTCAGAAGCCAAGTTATAAGCCCACAAATGTGTAACTGGACTAATTCTTTAAATTGACACCAGATCCGGTGACCTTTGGGACATGGTTGGACCCCCTTAGGAAAGTGCTATCATCATGAAACGTTCAGATCACTTACAACTCAATAGATTCTACCTTCCTGTAACATTTCAGCCTGATTGGACCTTGTTTTCACACAATTGGACCCAGAATGAAGTGAAATTGTGCTTCGTGCAACATAATTCTGGGTGCCATTTACAAACCATAAGTGCTAATGACTCCATTCCTTTTTTTGGTTGTAGGGGCTGTTGACTGAAGTGCATTAAAACAAACCTGATCTCTCTAGGACATTCAGAAGCCAAGTTATAAGCCCACAAATGTGTAACTGGACTACTTCTTTAAATTGACACCAGATCCGGTGACCTTTGGGACATGGTTTGACCCCCTTAGGAAAGTGCTATCATCATGAAACGTTCAGATCACTTACAACTCAATAGATTCTACCTTCTTGTAGTGTTTCAGCCTGATTGGACCTTGTATTCACACAAATGGACCCAGAATGATGTGAAATTGTGCTTCGTGCAACATAATTTGGGTGCCATTTACAAACCATAAGTGCTAATGACTCCATTCCTTTTTGTGGTTGTAGGGGCTGTTGATTGGAGTACATTAAAACAAACCTGATCTCTCTAGGACATTAGGAAGCCAAGTTATAAGCCCACAAATGTGTGACTGGACTACTTCTTTAAATTGACACCAGATCCGGTGACCTTTGGGACATGGTTTGACCCCCTTAGGAAAGTGCTATCATCATGAAACAATCAGATCACTTACAAATCAATAGATTCTACCTTCCTGTAACGTTTCAGCCTGATTGGACCTTGTTTTCACACAAATGGACCCAGAATGAAGTGAAATTATGCTTCGTGCAACATAATTCTGGGTGCCATTTACAAACCATAAGTGCTAATGACTCCATTCCTTTTTGTGGTTGTAGGGGCTGTTGATTGGAGCACATTAAAACAAACCTGATCTCTCTAGGACATTCAGAAGCCAAGTTATAAGCCCACAAATGTGTAACTGGACTACTTCTTTAAATTGACACCAGATCCGGTGACCTTTGGGACATGGTTTGACCCCCTTAGGAAAGTGCTATCATCATGAAGCGTTCAGATCACTTACAACTCAATAGATTCTACCTTCCTGTAACGTTTCAGCCTGATTGGACCTTGTTTTCACACAAATGAACCCAGAATGATGTGAAATTGTGCTTCGTGCAACATAATTCTGGGTGCCATTTACAAACCATAAGTGCTAATGTCTCCATTCCTTTTTGTGGTTGTAGGGGCTTTTGATTGGAGTACACTAAAACAAACCTAACCTCTCTAGGACATTAAGAAGCCAAGTTATAAGCCTTCAGAGAGTACAGACGCTTTTTTCTCAGCTCCCTTATCGGCTTCCCCAAGGCTCTTGTCCTGTCTGCCTACAGAGCACTTCTCTGCATTTCTCCTGAAACCACTACTCTTTTTTTTGGAAATATGGACTTAATTAATTGGTCATTCAACGTGATTGACAAAATTTTCTCTACGATGAGAACGGAGAAGGGGGCTCCCACCTGTCCCAAGGGGACATTCGCATCGGGATATGCACTCGATTCTTGGGAGGTCTGGCGAATCGTGTGCCTCTCTCAGCTGTCCATCGAGGACGTGGAAGATTTGTGGATATTCGGCCTAATGATCACTGGATTTCTTCTGATTGGAGTGGGAGGATATCTGGTTTTCTGGAAATTTGGGAAGACGGGAGCGATTGGAGTGCGACCCGTACCCACGGAATGTGCCGCTCGTGCGGTGACCTCACAGACTGGGACGTTACTCGAGGTGAACCGTAAGCTGGACAATGTCCTTGCGGCGTTGCCTGTGTTAGTGCGCAAGATGGATTTGATCTTGGAGAGGGTCGCCGGACGATGCGGGGATGTGGAATGTAAAATTGGCTTCACTGGTGGACATGAATGACCACTTAGAGACTACAAGACGGAGGGGAAGATTATCTCTGTCTTCCCTAAACAAAGTTATGTTTATCCCTATCTGACGCCATAGCAGCCTCTCAAGGCTGCCTCAACACACCCCCACAAAAGGAGGAATGCCGACAGATGCTGTGTCCCGACCTTCACCCTCTCCCTTCAGGCTGACATGTCTGCAGGGCCTCAATGCGCTCTCTGTTCCTTATCTCTCCCTCCCACCTGTTGTTCTGCAGCTGGTCGATGCGCCGCAGTGGCAGCTCCCATTGGAGGCTTCAGGATCCCGCCCACCCCCACCTCCCCATTGGACTCTGATGTTGTACACGTGCTGTCTGTGCTTCCATGTCGGGTGTTTTTTTTGCATTGGAGTGCTACACCCTGCTGGTGTAACCCTGTTAATGCCTTTTTTTCCCCTCCCTGAACTTTCCTCATGTAACACCCTTTTCATCTAACTATTAAGGTAGCGCGACTCATGTTGCGAATGACCGCAGTCACCAATTCTTGTTATGTGTCTTACCCACGTATGTCTGATCTTTGAATTGTGTGTGCTGAAACTGAATTTCATTTCTCTGTATGTCCTGCACATGTGGAGAATATGACAATAAATGACTCTTGACTCTTGACTCTTGACTCTTGTCTCTTGACTCTTGACTCTTGACAAAGGTGTAACTGGACTACTTCTTTAAAGTGACACCAGGCCTGGTGACATTTGGGACATGGTTTGACCCCCTTAGGAAAGTGCTATCATCATGAAACGTTCAGATCACTTACAACTCAATAGATTCTACCTTCCTGTAACGTTTCAGCCTGATTGGACCTTGTTTTCACACAAATGAACCCAGAATGATGTGAAATTGTGCTTAGTTTAGCATAATTCTGGGTGCCATTTAAAAACCATAAGTGCTAATGACTCCATTCCTTTTTGAGGTTGTAGGGGCTGTTGATTGGAGTACACTAAAACAAACCTGATCTCTCTAGGACATTCAGAAGCCAAGTTATAAGCCCACAAATGTGTAACTGGACTACTTCTTTAAATTGACACCAGATCCGGTGACCTTTGGGACATGGTTTGACCCCCTTAGGAAAGTGCTATCATCATGAAGCGTTCAGATCACTTACAACTCAATAGATTCTACCTTCCTGTAACGTTTCAGCCTGATTGGACCTTGTTTTCACACAAATGAACCCAGAATGATGTGAAATTGTGCTTCGTGCAACATAATTCTGGGTGCCATTTACAAACCATAAGTGCTAATGTCTCCATTCCTTTTTGTGGTTGTAGGGGCTTTTGATTGGAGTACACTAAAACAAACCTAACCTCTCTAGGACATTAAGAAGCCAAGTTATAAGCCTTCAGAGAGTACAGACGCTTTTTTCTCAGCTCCCTTATCGGCTTCCCCAAGGCTCTTGTCCTGTCTGCCTACAGAGCACTTCTCTGCATTTCTCCTGAAACCACTACTCTTTTTTTTGGAAATATGGACTTAATTAATTGGTCATTCAACGTGATTGACAAAATTTTCTCTACGATGAGAACGGAGAAGGGGGCTCCCACCTGTCCCAAGGGGACATTCGCATCGGGATATGCACTCGATTCTTGGGAGGTCTGGCGAATCGTGTGCCTCTCTCAGCTGTCCATCGAGGACGTGGAAGATTTGTGGATATTCGGCCTAATGATCACTGGATTTCTTCTGATTGGAGTGGGAGGATATCTGGTTTTCTGGAAATTTGGGAAGACGGGAGCGATTGGAGTGCGACCCGTACCCACGGAATGTGCCGCTCGTGCGGTGACCTCACAGACTGGGACGTTACTCGAGGTGAACCGTAAGCTGGACAATGTCCTTGCGGCGTTGCCTGTGTTAGTGCGCAAGATGGATTTGATCTTGGAGAGGGTCGCCGGACGATGCGGGGATGTGGAATGTAAAATTGGCTTCACTGGTGGACATGAATGACCACTTAGAGACTACAAGACGGAGGGGAAGATTATCTCTGTCTTCCCTAAACAAAGTTATGTTTATCCCTATCTGACGCCATAGCAGCCTCTCAAGGCTGCCTCAACACACCCCCACAAAAGGAGGAATGCCGACAGATGCTGTGTCCCGACCTTCACCCTCTCCCTTCAGGCTGACATGTCTGCAGGGCCTCAATGCGCTCTCTGTTCCTTATCTCTCCCTCCCACCTGTTGTTCTGCAGCTGGTCGATGCGCCGCAGTGGCAGCTCCCATTGGAGGCTTCAGGATCCCGCCCACCCCCACCTCCCCATTGGACTCTGATGTTGTACACGTGCTGTCTGTGCTTCCATGTCGGGTGTTTTTTTTGCATTGGAGTGCTACACCCTGCTGGTGTAACCCTGTTAATGCCTTTTTTTCCCCTCCCTGAACTTTCCTCATGTAACACCCTTTTCATCTAACTATTAAGGTAGCGCGACTCATGTTGCGAATGACCGCAGTCACCAATTCTTGTTATGTGTCTTACCCACGTATGTCTGATCTTTGAATTGTGTGTGCTGAAACTGAATTTCATTTCTCTGTATGTCCTGCACATGTGGAGAATATGACAATAAATGACTCTTGACTCTTGACTCTTGACTCTTGTCTCTTGACTCTTGACTCTTGACAAAGGTGTAACTGGACTACTTCTTTAAAGTGACACCAGGCCTGGTGACATTTGGGACATGGTTTGACCCCCTTAGGAAAGTGCTATCATCATGAAACGTTCAGATCACTTACAACTCAATAGATTCTACCTTCCTGTAACGTTTCAGCCTGATTGGACCTTGTTTTCACACAAATGAACCCAGAATGATGTGAAATTGTGCTTAGTTTAGCATAATTCTGGGTGCCATTTAAAAACCATAAGTGCTAATGACTCCATTCCTTTTTGAGGTTGTAGGGGCTGTTGATTGGAGTACACTAAAACAAACCTGATCTCTCTAGGACATTCAGAAGCCAAGTTATAAGCCCACAAATGTGTAACTGGACTACTTCTTTAAATTGACACCAGATCCGGTGACCTTTGGGACATGGTTTGACCCCCTTAGGAAAGAGCGATCATCATGAAACGTTCAGATCACTTACAACTCAATAGATTCTACCTTCCTGTAACGTTTCAGCCTGATTGGACCTTGTTTTCACACAAATGAACCCAGAATGATGTGAAATTGTGCTTAGTTTAGCATAATTCTGGGTGCCATTTAAAAACCATAAGTGCTAATGACTCCATTCCTTTTTGAGGTTGTAGGGGCTGTTGATTGGAGTACACTAAAACAAACCTGATCTCTCTAGGACATTCAGAAGCCAAGTTATAAGCCCACAAATGTGTAACTGGACTACTTCTTTAAATTGACACCAGATCCGGTGACCTTTGGGACATGGTTTGACCCCCTTAGGAAAGTGCTATCATCATGAAACGTTCAGATCACTTACAACTCAATAGATTCTACCTTCCTGTAACGTTTCAGCCTGATTGGACCTTGTTTTCACACAAATGAACCCAGAATGATGTGAAATTGTGCTTCGTGCAACATAATTCTGGGTGCCATTTACAAACCATAAGTGCTAATGACTCCATTCCTTTTTGTGGTTGTACGGGCTGTTGATTGGAGTACACTAAAACAAACCTGACCTCTCTAGGACATTCAGAAGCCAAGTTATAAGCCCACAAAGGTGTAACTGGACTACTTCTTTAAAGTGACACCAGGCCCGGTGACCTTTGGGACATGGTTTTACCCCCTATAGGAATGTGCGATCATCTTGAAACGTTCAGATCACTTACAACTCAATAGATTCTACCTTCTTGTAGCGTTTCAGCCTGATTGGACCTTGTTTTCACACAAATGGACCCAGGATGATGTGAAATTGTGCTTCGTGCAAAATAATTCTGGGTGCCATTTACAAACCTTAAGTCCGAATGACTCCATTCCTTTTTGTGGTTGTAGGGAATGTTGATTGGAGTACACTAAAACAAACCTGATCTCTCTAGGACATTCAGAAGCCAAGTTATAAGCCCACAAATGTGTAACTGGACTAATTCTTTAAATTGACACCAGATCCGGTGACCTTTGGGACATGGTTGGACCCCCTTAGGAAAGTGCTATCATCATGAAACGTTCAGATCACTTACAACTCAATAGATTCTACCTTCCTGTAACATTTCAGCCTGATTGGACCTTGTTTTCACACAATTGGACCCAGAATGAAGTGAAATTGTGCTTCGTGCAACATAATTCTGGGTGCCATTTACAAACCATAAGTGCTAATGACTCCATTCCTTTTTGTGGTTGTAGGGGCTGTTGACTGAAGTGCATTAAAACAAACCTGATCTCTCTAGGACATTCAGAAGCCAAGTTATAAGCCCACAAATGTGTAACTGGACTACTTCTTTAAATTGACACCAGATCCGGTGACCTTTGGGACATGGTTTGACCCCCTTAGGAAAGTGCTATCATCATGAAACGTTCAGATCACTTAAAACTCAATAGATTCTACCTTCCTGTAACGTTTCAGCCTGATTGGACCTTGTTTTCACACAAATGAACCCAGAATGATGTGAAATTGTGCTTAGTGCAGCATCATTCTGGGTGCCAATTACAAACCATAAGTGCTAATGATTCCATTCCTTTTTGTGGTTGTAGGGGCTTTTGATTGGAGTACACTTAAACAAACCTAACCTCTCTAGGACATTCAGAAGCCAAGTTATAAGCCCACAAAGGTGTAACTGGACTACTTCTTTAAAGTGACACCAGGCCCGGTGACCTTTGGGACATGGTTTTACCCCCTATAGGAATGTGCGATCATTTTGAAACGTACAGATCACTTACAACTCAATAGATTCTACCTTCTTGTAGCGTTTCAGCCTGATTGGACCTTGTTTTCACACAAATGGACCCAGAATGATGTGAAATTGTGCTTCGTGCAACATAATTCTGGGTGCCATTTACAAACCATAAGTGCTAATGACTCCATTCCTTTTTGTGGTTGTAGGGGCTGTTGATTGGAGTACATTAAAACAAACCTGATCTCTCTAGGACATTCAGAAGCCAAGTTATAAGCCCACAAATGTGTAACTGGACTACTTCTTTAAATTGACACCAGATCCGGTGACCTTTGGGACATGGTTTGACACCCTTAGGAAAGTGCTATCATCATGAAACGTTCAGATCACTTACAACTCAATAGATTCTACCTTCCTGTAACATTTCAGCCTGATTGGACCTTGTTTTCACACAAATGAACCCAGAATCATGTGAAATTGTGCTTAGTGCAGCATAATTCTGGGTGCCATTTAAAAACCATAAGTGCTAATGACTCCATTCCTTTTTGAGGTTGTAGGGGATGTTGATTGGAGTACACTAAAACAAACCTGATCTCTCTAGGACATTCAGAAGCCAAGTTATAAGCCCACAAATGTGTAACTGGACTACTTCTTTAAATTGACACCAGATCCGGTGACCTTTGGGACATGGTTTGACCCCGTTAGGAAAGTGCTATCATCATGAAATGTTCAGATCACTTACAACTCAATAGATTCTACCTTCCTGTAACGTTTCAGCCTGATTGGACCTTGTTTTCACACAAATGAACCCAGAATGATGTGAAATTGTGCTTCGTGCAACATAATTCTGGGTGCCATTTACAAACCATAAGTGCTATTGACTCCATTCCTTTTTGTGGTTGTAGGGGCTGTTGATTGGAGTACATTAAAACAAACCTGATCTCTCTAGGACATTCAGAAGCCAAGTTATAAGCCCACAAAGGTGTAACTGGACTACTTCTTTAAAGTGACACCAGGTCCGGTGACCTTTGGGACATGGTTTGACCCCCTTAGGAAAGTTCTATCATCATGAAACGTTCAGATCACTTACAACTCAATAGATTCTACCTTCTTGTAGCGTTTCAGCCTGATTGGACCTTGTTTTCACACAAATGAACCCAGAATGATGTGAAATTGTGCTTCGTGCAACATAATTCTGGGTGCCATTTACAAACCATAAGTGCTAATGACTCCATTCCTTTTTGTGGTTGTAGGGGCGGTTGATTGAAGTACATTAAAACAAACCTGATCTCTCTAGGACATTCAGAAGCCAAGTTATAAGCCCACAAAGGTGTAACTGGACTACTTCTTTAAATTGACACCAGATCCGGTGACCTTTGGGACATGGTTTGACCCCCTTAGGAAAGTGCTATCATCATGAAACGTTCAGATCGCTTACAACTCAATAGATTCTACCTTCCTGTAACATTTCAGCCTTATTGGACCTTGTTTTCACACAAATGAACCCATAATGATGTGAAATTGTGCTTCGTGCAACATAATTCTGGGTGCCATTTAAAAACCATAAGTGCTAATGACTCCATTCCTTTTTGAGGTTGTAGGGGCTGTTGATTGGAGTACACTAAAACAAACCTGATCTCTCTAGGACATTCAGAAGCCAAGTTATAAGACCTCAAAGGTGTAACTGGACTACTTCTTTAAAGTGACACCAGGCCCGGTGACTTTTGAGACATGGCTTGACCCCCTATAGGAATGTGCGATCATAATGAAACGTTCAGATCACTTACAACTCAATAGATTCTACCTTCTTGTAGCGTTTCAGCCTGATTGGACCTTGTTTTCACACAAATGGACCCAGAATGATGTGAAATTTTGCTTAGTGCAGCATAATTCTGGGTGCCATTTAAAAACCATAAGTGCTAATGACTCCATTCCTTTTTGAGGTTGTAGGGGATGTTGATTGGAGTACACTAAAACAAACCTGATCTCTCTAGGACATTCAGAAGCCAAGTTATAAGCCCACAAATGTGTAACTGGACTACTTCTTTAAATTGACACCAGATCCGGTGACCTTTGGGACATGGTTTGACCCCGTTAGGAAAGTGCTATCATCATGAAATGTTCAGATCACTTACAACTCAATAGATTCTACCTTCCTGTAACGTTTCAGCCTGATTGGACCTTGTTTTCACACAAATGAACCCAGAATGATGTGAAATTGTGCTTCGTGCAACATAATTCTGGGTGCCATTTACAAACCATAAGTGCTATTGACTCCATTCCTTTTTGTGGTTGTAGGGGCTGTTGATTGGAGTACATTAAAACAAACCTGATCTCTCTAGGACATTCAGAAGCCAAGTTAAAAGCCCACAAAGGTGTAACTGGACTACTTCTTTAAAGTGACACCAGGTCCGGTGACCTTTGGGACATGGTTTGACCCCCTTAGGAAAGTTCTATCATCATGAAACGTTCAGATCACTTACAACTCAATAGATTCTACCTTCTTGTAGCGTTTCAGCCTGATTGGACCTTGTTTTCACACAAATGAACCCAGAATGATGTGAAATTGTGCTTCGTGCAACATAATTCTGGGTGCCATTTACAAACCATAAGTGCTAATGACTCCATTCCTTTTTGTGGTTGTAGGGGCGGTTGATTGAAGTACATTAAAACAAACCTGATCTCTCTAGGACATTCAGAAGCCAAGTTATAAGCCCACAAAGGTGTAACTGGACTACTTCTTTAAATTGACACCAGATCCGGTGACCTTTGGGACATGGTTTGACCCCCTTAGGAAAGTGCTATCATCATGAAACGTTCAGATCGCTTACAACTCAATAGATTCTACCTTCCTGTAACATTTCAGCCTTATTGGACCTTGTTTTCACACAAATGAACCCATAATGATGTGAAATTGTGCTTCGTGCAACATAATTCTGGGTGCCATTTACAAACCTTAAGTGCTAATGACTCCATTCCTTTTTGTGGTTGTAGGGGCTGTTGATTGGAGTACAATAAAACAAACCTGATCTCTCTAGGACATTCAGAAGCCAAGTTATAAGCCCACAAATGTGTAACTGGACTACTTCTTTAAATTGACACCATATCCGGTGACCTTTGGGACATGGTTTGATCCCCTTAGGAATGTGCGATCATCATGAAACGTTCAGATCACTTACAACTCAATAGATTCTACCTTCTTGTAGCGTTTCAGCCTGATTGGACCTTGTTTTCACACAAATGGACCCAGAATGATGTGAAATTGTGCTTCGTGCAACATAATTCTGGGTGCCATTTAAAAACCATAAGTGCTAACGACTCCATTCCTTTTTGTGGTTGTAGGGGCTGTTGATTGGAGAACACTAAAACAAACCTAACCTCTCTAGGACATTCAGAAGCCAAGTTATAAGCCCACAAAGGTGTAACTGGACTACTTCTTTAAAGTGACACCAGGCCCGGTGACCTTTGGGACATGGTTTTACCCCATAAAGGAATGTGCGATCATCTTGAAACGTTCAGATCACTTACAACTCAATAGATTCTACTTTCTTGTAGCGTTTCAGCCTGATTGGACCTTGTTTTCACACAAATGGACCCAGAATGATGTGAAATTGTGCTTCGTGCAACATAATTCTGGGTGCCATTTACAAACCTTAAGTGCTAATGACTCCATTCCTTTTTGTGGTTGTAGGGGCTGTTGAATGGAGTACACTAAAACAAACCTGATCTCTCTAGGACATTCAGAAGCCAAGTTATAAGCCCACAAAGGTGTAACTGGACTACTTCTTTAAAGTGACACCAGGCCCGGTGACCTTTGGGACATGGTTTTACCCCCTATAGGAATGTGCGATCATCTTGAAACGTTCAGATCACTTACAACTCAATAGATTCTACCTTCTTGTAGCGTTTCAGCCTGATTGGACCTTGTTTTCACACAAATGGACCCAGAATGATGTGAAATTGTGCTTCGTGCAACGTCATTCTGGGTGCCATTTACAAACCTTAAGTGCTAATGACTCCATTCCTTTTTGTGGTTGTAGGGGCTGTTGATTGGAGTACAATAAAACAAACCTGATCTCTCTAGGACATTCAGAAGCCAAGTTATAAGCCCACAAATGTGTAACTGGACTACTTCTTTAAATTGACACCATATCCGGTGACCTTTGGGACATGGTTTGATCCCCTTAGGAATGTGCGATCATCATGAAACGTTCAGATCACTTACAACTCAATCGATTCTACCTTCCTGTAACGTTTCAGCCTGATTGGACCTTGTTTTCACACAAATGGACCCAGAATGATGTGAAATTGTGCTTCGTGCAACATAATTCTGGGTGCCATTTACAAACCATAAGTGCTAATGACTCCATTCCTTTTTGTGGTTGTAGGGGCTGTTTATTGGAGTATACTAAAACAAACCTGATCTCTCTAGGACATCCAGAAGCCAAGTTATAAGCCCACAAATGTGTAACTGGACTACTTCTTTAAATTGACACCAGATCCGGTGACCTTTGGGACATGGTTTGACCCCCTTAGGAAAGTGCTATCATGATGAAACGTTCAGATCACTTACAACACAATAGATTCTACCTTCCTGTAACGTTTCAGCCTGATTGGACCTTGTTTTCACACAAATAAACCCAGAATGATGTGAAATTGTGCTTCATGCAACATAATTCTGGGTGCCATTTAAAAACCATAAGTGCTAATGACTCCATTCCTTTTTGTGGTTGTAGGGGCTGTTGATTGGAGTATACTAAAACAAACCTGATCTCTCCAGGACATTCAGAAGCCAAGTTATAAGCCCACAAAGGTGTAACTGGACTACTTATTTAAATGGACGTCAGATCCGGTGACCTTTGGGACATGGTTTGACCCCCTTAGGAAAGCGCTATCATCATGAAACGTTCAGATCACTTACAACTCAATAGATTCTACCTTCCTGTAACGTTTCAGCCTGATTGGACCTTGTTTTCACACAAATGCACCCAGAATGATGTGAAATTGTGCTTCGTGCAACATAATTCTGGGTGCCATTTAAAAACCATAAGTGCTAATGACTCCATTCCTTGTTGAGGTTGTAGGGGCTGTTGATTGGAGTACACTAAAACAAACCTGATCTCTCTAGGACATTCAGAAGCCAAGTTATAAGCCCTCAAAGGTGTACCTGGACTACTTCTTTAAAGTGACACCAGGCCCGGTGACCTTTGGGACATGGTTTTACCCCCTATAGGAATGTTCGATCATCTTGAAACGTTCAGATCACTTACAACTCAATAGATTCTACCTTCTTGTAGCGTTTCAGCCTGATTGGACCTTGTTTTCACACAAATGGACCCAGAATGATGTGGAATTGTGCTTCATGCAACATAATTCTGGGTGCCATTTACAAACCTTAAGTGCTAATGACTCCATTCCTTTTTGTGGTTGTAGGGGCTGTTGATTGGAGTACACTAAAACAAACCTAACCTCTCTAGGACATTCAGAAGCCAAGTTATAAGCCAACAAAGGTGTAACTGGACTACTTCTTTAAAGTGACACCAGGCCCGGTGACCTTTGGGACATGGTTTGACCCCCTTAGGAAAGTGCTATCATCATGAAACATTCAGATCACTTACAACTCCATAGATTCTACCTTCTTGTAACGTTTCAGCCTGATTGGACCTTGTTTTCACACAAATTAACCCAGAATGATGTGAAATTGTGCTTCGTGCAACATAATTCTGGGTGCCATTTAAAAACCATAAGTGCTAATGACTCCATTCCTTTTTGTGGTTGTAGGGGATGTTGATTGTTGTATACTAAAACAAACCTGATCTCTCTAGGACATTCAGAAGCCAAGTTATAAGCCCTCAAAGGTGTAACTGGACTACTTCTTTAAAGTTACACCAGCTCCGGTGACCTTTGGGACATGGTTTTACCCCCTATAGGAATGTGGGATCATCTTGAAACGTTCAGATCACTTACAACTCAATAGATTCTACCTTCTTGTAGCGTTTCAGCCTGATTGGACCTTGTTTTCACACAAATGGACCCAGAATGATGTGAAATTGTGCTTCGTGCAACATAATTCTGGGTGCCATTTACAAACCTTAGGTGCTAATGACTCCATTCCTTTGTGTGGTTGTAGGGAATGTTGATTGGAGTACACTAAAACAAACCTAACCTCTCTAGGACATTCAGAAGCCAGGTTATAAGCCCACAAAGGTGTAACTGGACTACTTCTTTAAAGTGACACCAGGCCCGGTGACCTTTGGGACATGGTTTGACCCCCTTAGGAAAGTGCTATCATCATGAAACGTTCAGATCACTTACAACTCAATAGATTCTACCTGCTTGAAGCGTTTCAGCCTGATTGGACCTTGTTTTCACACAAATGAACCCAGAATGATGTGAAATTGTGCTTCGTGCAACATAATTCTGGGTGCCATTTACAAACCATAAGTGCTAATGACTCCATTCCTTTTTGTGGTTGTAGGGGCTGTTGATTGGAGTATACTAAAACAAACCTGATCTCTCTAGGACATTCAGAAGCCAAGTTATAAGCCCACAAATGTGTAACTGGACTACTTCTTTAAATTGACACCAGATCCGGTGACCTTTGGGACATGGTTTGACCCCCTTAGGAAAGTGCTATCATGATGAAACGTTCAGATCACTTACAACTCAATAGATTCTACCTTCCTGTAACGTTTCAGCCTGATTGGACCTTGTTTTCACACAAATGAACCCAGAATGATGTGAAATTGTGCTTCGTGCAACATAAATCTGCGTGCCATTTAAAAACCATAAGTGCTAATGACTCCATTCCTTTTTGTGGTTGTAGCGGCTATTGATTGGAGTATACTAAAACAAACCTGATCTCTCTAGGACATCCAGAAGCCAAGTTATAAACCCACAAATGTGTAACTGGACTACTTTAAATTGACACCAGATCCGGTGACCTTTGGGACATGGTTTGACCCCCTTAGGAAAGTGCTATCATGATGAAACGTTCAGATCACTTACAACTCAATAGATTCTACCTTCCTGTAATGTTTCAGCCTGATTGGACCTTGTTTTCACACAAATGAACCCAGAATGATGTGAAATTGTGCTTCGTGCAACATAATTCTGGGTGCCATTTAAAAACCATAAGTGCTAATGACTCCATTCCTTTTTGTGGTTGTAGGGGCTGTTGACTGGAGTATACTAAAACAAACCTGGTCTCTCTAGGACATTCAGAAGCCAAGTTATAAGCCCTCAAAGGTGTAACTGGACTACTTCTTTAAAGTGACACCAGGCCCGGTGACATTTGGGACATGGTTTTACCCCCTATTGGATTTCACATCATTCTGGGTCCATTTGTGTGAAAACAAGGTCCAATCAGGCTGAAACGCTACAAGAAGGTAGAATCTATTGAGTTGTAAGTGATCTGAACGTTTCAAGATGATCCCACATTCCTATAGGGGGTAAAACCATGTCCCAAAGGTCACCGGAGCTGGTGTAACTTTAAAGAAGTAGTCCAGTTACACCTTTGAGGGCTTATAACTTGGCTTCTGAATGTCCTAGAGAGATCAGGTTTGTTTTAGTATAAAACAATCAACATCCCCTACAACCACAAAAAGGAATGGAGTCATTAGCACTTATGGTTTTTAAATGGCACCCAGAATTATGTTGCACGAAGCACAATTTCACATCATTCTGGGTTAATTTGTGTGAAAACAAGGTCCAATCAGGCTGAAACGTTACAAGAAGGTAGAATCTATGGAGTTGTAAGTGATCTGAATGTTTCATGATGATAGCACTTTCCTAAGGGGGTCAAACCATGTCCCAAAGGTCACCGGGCCTGGTGTCACTTTAAAGAAGTAGTCCAGTTACACCTTTGTTGGCTTATAACTTGGCTTCTGAATGTCCTAGAGAGGTTAGGTTTGTTTTAGTGTACTCCAATCAACAGCCCCTACAACCACAAAAAGGAATGGAGTCATTAGCACTTAAGGTTTGTAAATGGCACCCAGAATTATGTTGCATGAAGCACAATTCCACATCATTCTGGGTCCATTTGTGTGAAAACAAGGTCCAATCAGGCTGAAACGCTACAAGAAGGTAGAATCTATTGAGTTGTAAGTGATCTGAACGTTTCAAGATGATCGAACATTCCTATAGGGGGTAAAACCATGTCCCAAAGGTCACCGGGCCTGGTGTCACTTTAAAGAAGTAGTCCAGGTACACCTTTGAGGGCTTATAACTTGGCTTCTGAATGTCCTAGAGAGATCAGGTTTGTTTTAGTGTACTCCAATCAACAGCCCCTACAACCTCAACAAGGAATGGAGTCATTAGCACTTATGGTTTTTAAATGGCACCCAGAATTATGTTGCACGAAGCACAATTTCACATCATTCTGGGTGCATTTGTGTGAAAACAAGGTCCAATCAGGCTGAAACGTTACAGGAAGGTAGAATCTATTGAGTTGTAAGTGATCTGAACGTTTCATGATGATAGCGCTTTCCTAAGGGGGTCAAACCATGTCCCAAAGGTCACCGGATCTGACGTCCATTTAAATAAGTAGTCCAGTTACACCTTTGTGGGCTTATAACTTGGCTTCTGAATGTCCTGGAGAGATCAGGTTTGTTTTAGTATACTCCAATCAACAGCCCCTACAACCACAAAAAGGAATGGAGTCATTAGCACTTATGGTTTTTAAATGGCACCCAGAATTATGTTGCATGAAGCACAATTTCACATCATTCTGGGTTTATTTGTGTGAAAACAAGGTCCAATCAGGCTGAAACGTTACAGGAAGGTAGAATCTATTGTGTTGTAAGTGATCTGAACGTTTCATCATGATAGCACTTTCCTAAGGGGGTCAAACCATGTCCCAAAGGTCACCGGATCTGGTGTCAATTTAAAGAAGTAGTCCAGTTACACATTTGTGGGCTTATAACTTGACTTCTGGATGTCCTAGAGAGATCAGGTTTGTTTTAGTATACTCCAATAAACAGCCCCTACAACCACAAAAAGGAATGGAGTCATTAGCACTTATGGTTTGTAAATGGCACCCAGAATTATGTTGCACGAAGCACAATTTCACATCATTCTGGGTCCATTTGTGTGAAAACAAGGTCCAATCAGGCTGAAACGTTACAGGAAGGTAGAATCTATTGAGTTGTAAGTGATCTGAACGTTTCATGATGATCGCACATTCCTAAGGGGATCAAACCATGTCCCAAAGGTCACCGGATATGGTGTCAATTTAAAGAAGTAGTCCAGTTACACATTTGTGGGCTTATAACTTGGCTTCTGAATGTCCTAGAGAGATCAGGTTTGTTTTATTGTACTCCAATCAACAGCCCCTACAACCACAAAAAGGAATGGAGTCATTAGCACTTAAGGTTTGTAAATGGCACCCAGAATGACGTTGCACGAAGCACAATTTCACATCATTCTGGGTCCATTTGTGTGAAAACAAGGTCCAATCAGGCAGAAACGCTACAAGAAGGTAGAATCTATTGAGTTGTAAGTGATCTGAACGTTTCAAGATGATCGCACAATCCTATAGGGGGTAAAACCATGTCCCAAATGTCACCGGGCCTGGTGTCACTTTAAAGAAGTAGTCCAGTTACACCTTTGAGGGCTTATAACTTGGCTTCTGAATGTCCTAGAGAGACCAGGTTTGTTTTAGTATACTCCAGTCAACAGCCCCTACAACCACAAAAAGGAATGGAGTCATTAGCACTTATGGTTTTTAAATGGCACCCAGAATTATGTTGCACGAAGCACAATTTCACATCATTCTGGGTTCATTTGTGTGAAAACAAGGTCCAATCAGGCTGAAACGTTACAGGAAGGTAGAATCTATTGAGTTGTAAGTGATCTGAACGTTTCATCATGATAGCACTTTCCTAAGGGGGTCAAACCATGTCCCAAAGGTCACCGGATCTGGTGTCAATTTAAAGTAGTCCAGTTACACATTTGTGGGTTTATAACTTGGCTTCTGGATGTCCTAGAGAGATCAGGTTTGTTTTAGTATACTCCAATCAATAGCCGCTACAACCACAAAAAGGAATGGAGTCATTAGCACTTATGGTTTTTAAATGGCACGCAGATTTATGTTGCACGAAGCACAATTTCACATCATTCTGGGTTCATTTGTGTGAAAACAAGGTCCAGTCAGGCTGAAACGTTACAGGAAGGTAGAATCTATTGAGTTGTAAGTGATCTGAACGTTTCATCATGATAGCACTTTCCTAAGGGGGTCAAACCATGTCCCAAAGGTCACCGGATCTGGTGTCAATTTAAAGAAGTAGTCCAGTTACACATTTGTGGGCTTATAACTTGGCTTCTGAATGTCCTAGAGAGATCAGGTTTGTTTTAGTATACTCCAATCAACAGCCCCTACAACCACAAAAAGGAATGGAGTCATTAGCACTTATGGTTTGTAAATGGCACCCAGAATTATGTTGCACGAAGCACAATTTCACATCATTCTGGGTTCATTTGTGTGAAAACAAGGTCCAATCAGGCTGAAACGCTTCAAGCAGGTAGAATCTATTGAGTTGTAAGTGATCTGAACGTTTCATGATGATAGCACTTTCCTAAGGGGGTCAAACCATGTCCCAAAGGTCACCGGGCCTGGTGTCACTTTAAAGAAGTAGTCCAGTTACACCTTTGTGGGCTTATAACCTGGCTTCTGAATGTCCTAGAGAGGTTAGGTTTGTTTTAGTGTACTCCAATCAACATTCCCTACAACCACACAAAGGAATGGAGTCATTAGCACCTAAGGTTTGTAAATGGCACCCAGAATTATGTTGCACGAAGCACAATTTCACATCATTCTGGGTCCATTTGTGTGAAAACAAGGTCCAATCAGGCTGAAACGCTACAAGAAGGTAGAATCTATTGAGTTGTAAGTGATCTGAACGTTTCAAGATGATCCCACATTCCTATAGGGGGTAAAACCATGTCCCAAAGGTCACCGGAGCTGGTGTAACTTTAAAGAAGTAGTCCAGTTACACCTTTGAGGGCTTATAACTTGGCTTCTGAATGTCCTAGAGAGATCAGGTTTGTTTTAGTATACAACAATCAACATCCCCTACAACCACAAAAAGGAATGGAGTCATTAGCACTTATGGTTTTTAAATGGCACCCAGAATTATGTTGCACGAAGCACAATTTCACATCATTCTGGGTTAATTTGTGTGAAAACAAGGTCCAATCAGGCTGAAACGTTACAAGAAGGTAGAATCTATGGAGTTGTAAGTGATCTGAATGTTTCATGATGATAGCACTTTCCTAAGGGGGTCAAACCATGTCCCAAAGGTCACCGGGCCTGGTGTCACTTTAAAGAAGTAGTCCAGTTACACCTTTGTTGGCTTATAACTTGGCTTCTGAATGTCCTAGAGAGGTTAGGTTTGTTTTAGTGTACTCCAATCAACAGCCCCTACAACCACAAAAAGGAATGGAGTCATTAGCACTTAAGGTTTGTAAATGGCACCCAGAATTATGTTGCATGAAGCACAATTCCACATCATTCTGGGTCCATTTGTGTGAAAACAAGGTCCAATCAGGCTGAAACGCTACAAGAAGGTAGAATCTATTGAGTTGTAAGTGATCTGAACGTTTCAAGATGATCGAACATTCCTATAGGGGGTAAAACCATGTCCCAAAGGTCACCGGGCCTGGTGTCACTTTAAAGAAGTAGTCCAGGTACACCTTTGAGGGCTTATAACTTGGCTTCTGAATGTCCTAGAGAGATCAGGTTTGTTTTAGTGTACTCCAATCAACAGCCCCTACAACCTCAACAAGGAATGGAGTCATTAGCACTTATGGTTTTTAAATGGCACCCAGAATTATGTTGCACGAAGCACAATTTCACATCATTCTGGGTGCATTTGTGTGAAAACAAGGTCCAATCAGGCTGAAACGTTACAGGAAGGTAGAATCTATTGAGTTGTAAGTGATCTGAACGTTTCATGATGATAGCGCTTTCCTAAGGGGGTCAAACCATGTCCCAAAGGTCACCGGATCTGACGTCCATTTAAATAAGTAGTCCAGTTACACCTTTGTGGGCTTATAACTTGGCTTCTGAATGTCCTGGAGAGATCAGGTTTGTTTTAGTATACTCCAATCAACAGCCCCTACAACCACAAAAAGGAATGGAGTCATTAGCACTTATGGTTTTTAAATGGCACCCAGAATTATGTTGCATGAAGCACAATTTCACATCATTCTGGGTTTATTTGTGTGAAAACAAGGTCCAATCAGGCTGAAACGTTACAGGAAGGTAGAATCTATTGTGTTGTAAGTGATCTGAACGTTTCATCATGATAGCACTTTCCTAAGGGGGTCAAACCATGTCCCAAAGGTCACCGGATCTGGTGTCAATTTAAAGAAGTAGTCCAGTTACACATTTGTGGGCTTATAACTTGGCTTCTGGATGTCCTAGAGAGATCAGGTTTGTTTTAGTATACTCCAATAAACAGCCCCTACAACCACAAAAAGGAATGGAGTCATTAGCACTTATGGTTTGTAAATGGCACCCAGAATTATGTTGCACGAAGCACAATTTCACATCATTCTGGGTCCATTTGTGTGAAAACAAGGTCCAATCAGGCTGAAACGTTACAGGAAGGTAGAATCTATTGAGTTGTAAGTGATCTGAACGTTTCATGATGATCGCACATTCCTAAGGGGATCAAACCATGTCCCAAAGGTCACCGGATATGGTGTCAATTTAAAGAAGTAGTCCAGTTACACATTTGTGGGCTTATAACTTGGCTTCTGAATGTCCTAGAGAGATCAGGTTTGTTTTATTGTACTCCAATCAACAGCCCCTACAACCACAAAAAGGAATGGAGTCATTAGCACTTAAGGTTTGTAAATGGCACCCAGAATGACGTTGCACGAAGCACAATTTCACATCATTCTGGGTCCATTTGTGTGAAAACAAGGTCCAATCAGGCAGAAACGCTACAAGAAGGTAGAATCTATTGAGTTGTAAGTGATCTGAACGTTTCAAGATGATCGCACAATCCTATAGGGGGTAAAACCATGTCCCAAATGTCACCGGGCCTGGTGTCACTTTAAAGAAGTAGTCCAGTTACACCTTTGAGGGCTTATAACTTGGCTTCTGAATGTCCTAGAGAGACCAGGTTTGTTTTAGTATACTCCAGTCAACAGCCCCTACAACCACAAAAAGGAATGGAGTCATTAGCACTTATGGTTTTTAAATGGCACCCAGAATTATGTTGCACGAAGCACAATTTCACATCATTCTGGGTTCATTTGTGTGAAAACAAGGTCCAATCAGGCTGAAACGTTACAGGAAGGTAGAATCTATTGAGTTGTAAGTGATCTGAACGTTTCATCATGATAGCACTTTCCTAAGGGGGTCAAACCATGTCCCAAAGGTCACCGGATCTGGTGTCAATTTAAAGTAGTCCAGTTACACATTTGTGGGTTTATAACTTGGCTTCTGGATGTCCTAGAGAGATCAGGTTTGTTTTAGTATACTCCAATCAATAGCCGCTACAACCACAAAAAGGAATGGAGTCATTAGCACTTATGGTTTTTAAATGGCACGCAGATTTATGTTGCACGAAGCACAATTTCACATCATTCTGGGTTCATTTGTGTGAAAACAAGGTCCAATCAGGCTGAAACGTTACAGGAAGGTAGAATCTATTGAGTTGTAAGTGATCTGAACGTTTCATCATGATAGCACTTTCCTAAGGGGGTCAAACCATGTCCCAAAGGTCACCGGATCTGGTGTCAATTTAAAGAAGTAGTCCAGTTACACATTTGTGGGCTTATAACTTGGCTTCTGAATGTCCTAGAGAGATCAGGTTTGTTTTAGTATACTCCAATCAACAGCCCCTACAACCACAAAAAGGAATGGAGTCATTAGCACTTATGGTTTGTAAATGGCACCCAGAATTATGTTGCACGAAGCACAATTTCACATCATTCTGGGTTCATTTGTGTGAAAACAAGGTCCAATCAGGCTGAAACGCTTCAAGCAGGTAGAATCTATTGAGTTGTAAGTGATCTGAACGTTTCATGATGATAGCACTTTCCTAAGGGGGTCAAACCATGTCCCAAAGGTCACCGGGCCTGGTGTCACTTTAAAGAAGTAGTCCAGTTACACCTTTGTGGGCTTATAACCTGGCTTCTGAATGTCCTAGAGAGGTTAGGTTTGTTTTAGTGTACTCCAATCAACATTCCCTACAACCACACAAAGGAATGGAGTCATTAGCACCTAAGGTTTGTAAATGGCACCCAGAATTATGTTGCACGAAGCACAATTTCACATCATTCTGGGTCCATTTGTGTGAAAACAAGGTCCAATCAGGCTGAAACGCTACAAGAAGGTAGAATCTATTGAGTTGTAAGTGATCTGAACGTTTCAAGATGATCCCACATTCCTATAGGGGGTAAAACCATGTCCCAAAGGTCACCGGAGCTGGTGTAACTTTAAAGAAGTAGTCCAGTTACACCTTTGAGGGCTTATAACTTGGCTTCTGAATGTCCTAGAGAGATCAGGTTTGTTTTAGTATACAACAATCAACATCCCCTACAACCACAAAAAGGAATGGAGTCATTAGCACTTATGGTTTTTAAATGGCACCCAGAATTATGTTGCACGAAGCACAATTTCACATCATTCTGGGTTAATTTGTGTGAAAACAAGGTCCAATCAGGCTGAAACGTTACAAGAAGGTAGAATCTATGGAGTTGTAAGTGATCTGAATGTTTCATGATGATAGCACTTTCCTAAGGGGGTCAAACCATGTCCCAAAGGTCACCGGGCCTGGTGTCACTTTAAAGAAGTAGTCCAGTTACACCTTTGTTGGCTTATAACTTGGCTTCTGAATGTCCTAGAGAGGTTAGGTTTGTTTTAGTGTACTCCAATCAACAGCCCCTACAACCACAAAAAGGAATGGAGTCATTAGCACTTAAGGTTTGTAAATGGCACCCAGAATTATGTTGCATGAAGCACAATTCCACATCATTCTGGGTCCATTTGTGTGAAAACAAGGTCCAATCAGGCTGAAACGCTACAAGAAGGTAGAATCTATTGAGTTGTAAGTGATCTGAACGTTTCAAGATGATCGAACATTCCTATAGGGGGTAAAACCATGTCCCAAAGGTCACCGGGCCTGGTGTCACTTTAAAGAAGTAGTCCAGGTACACCTTTGAGGGCTTATAACTTGGCTTCTGAATGTCCTAGAGAGATCAGGTTTGTTTTAGTGTACTCCAATCAACAGCCCCTACAACCTCAACAAGGAATGGAGTCATTAGCACTTATGGTTTTTAAATGGCACCCAGAATTATGTTGCACGAAGCACAATTTCACATCATTCTGGGTGCATTTGTGTGAAAACAAGGTCCAATCAGGCTGAAACGTTACAGGAAGGTAGAATCTATTGAGTTGTAAGTGATCTGAACGTTTCATGATGATAGCGCTTTCCTAAGGGGGTCAAACCATGTCCCAAAGGTCACCGGATCTGACGTCCATTTAAATAAGTAGTCCAGTTACACCTTTGTGGGCTTATAACTTGGCTTCTGAATGTCCTGGAGAGATCAGGTTTGTTTTAGTATACTCCAATCAACAGCCCCTACAACCACAAAAAGGAATGGAGTCATTAGCACTTATGGTTTTTAAATGGCACCCAGAATTATGTTGCATGAAGCACAATTTCACATCATTCTGGGTTTATTTGTGTGAAAACAAGGTCCAATCAGGCTGAAACGTTACAGGAAGGTAGAATCTATTGTGTTGTAAGTGATCTGAACGTTTCATCATGATAGCACTTTCCTAAGGGGGTCAAACCATGTCCCAAAGGTCACCGGATCTGGTGTCAATTTAAAGAAGTAGTCCAGTTACACATTTGTGGGCTTATAACTTGGCTTCTGGATGTCCTAGAGAGATCAGGTTTGTTTTAGTATACTCCAATAAACAGCCCCTACAACCACAAAAAGGAATGGAGTCATTAGCACTTATGGTTTGTAAATGGCACCCAGAATTATGTTGCACGAAGCACAATTTCACATCATTCTGGGTCCATTTGTGTGAAAACAAGGTCCAATCAGGCTGAAACGTTACAGGAAGGTAGAATCGATTGAGTTGTAAGTGATCTGAACGTTTCATGATGATCGCACATTCCTAAGGGGATCAAACCATGTCCCAAAGGTCACCGGATATGGTGTCAATTTAAAGAAGTAGTCCAGTTACACATTTGTGGGCTTATAACTTGGCTTCTGAATGTCCTAGAGAGATCAGGTTTGTTTTATTGTACTCCAATCAACAGCCCCTACAACCACAAAAAGGAATGGAGTCATTAGCACTTAAGGTTTGTAAATGGCACCCAGAATGACGTTGCACGAAGCACAATTTCACATCATTCTGGGTCCATTTGTGTGAAAACAAGGTCCAATCAGGCTGAAACGCTACAAGAAGGTAGAATCTATTGAGTTGTAAGTGATCTGAACGTTTCAAGATGATCGCACATTCCTATAGGGGGTAAAACCATGTCCCAAAGGTCACCGGGCCTGGTGTCACTTTAAAGAAGTAGTCCAGTTACACCTTTGTGGGCTTATAACTTGGCTTCTGAATGTCCTAGAGAGATCAGGTTTGTTTTAGTGTACTCCATTCAACAGCCCCTACAACCACAAAAAGGAATGGAGTCATTAGCACTTAAGGTTTGTAAATGGCACCCAGAATTATGTTGCACGAAGCACAATTTCACATCATTCTGGGTCCATTTGTGTGAAAACAAGGTCCAATCAGGCTGAAACGCTACAAGAAAGTAGAATCTATTGAGTTGTAAGTGATCTGAACGTTTCAAGATGATCGCACATTCCTTTATGGGGTAAAACCATGTCCCAAAGGTCACCGGGCCTGGTGTCACTTTAAAGAAGTAGTCCAGTTACACCTTTGTGGGCTTATAACTTGGCTTCTGAATGTCCTAGAGAGGTTAGGTTTGTTTTAGTGTTCTCCAATCAACAGCCCCTACAACCACAAAAAGGAATGGAGTCGTTAGCACTTATGGTTTTTAAATGGCACCCAGAATTATGTTGCACGAAGCACAATTTCACATCATTCTGGGTCCATTTGTGTGAAAACAAGGTCCAATCAGGCTGAAACGCTACAAGAAGGTAGAATCTATTGAGTTGTAAGTGATCTGAACGTTTCATTATGATCGCACATTCCTATAGGGGGTCAAACCATGTCTCAAAAGTCACCGGGCCTGGTGTCACTTTAAAGAAGTAGTCCAGTTACACCTTTGAGGTCTTATAACTTGGCTTCTGAATGTCCTAGAGAGATCAGGTTTGTTTTAGTGTACTCCAATCAAGAGCCCCTACAACCTCAAAAAGGAATGGAGTCATTAGCACTTATGGTTTTTAAATGGCACCCAGAATTATGTTGCACGAAGCACAATTTCACATCATTATGGGTTCATTTGTGTGAAAACAAGGTCCAATAAGGCTGAAATGTTACAGGAAGGTAGAATCTATTGAGTTGTAAGCGATCTGAACGTTTCATGATGATAGCACTTTCCTAAGGGGGTCAAACCATGTCCCAAAGGTCACCGGATCTGGTGTCAATTTAAAGAAGTAGTCCAGTTACACCTTTGTGGGCTTATAACTTGGCTTCTGAATGTCCTAGAGAGATCAGGTTTGTTTTAATGTACTTCAATCAACCGCCCCTACAACCACAAAAAGGAATGGAGTCATTAGCACTTATGGTTTGTAAATGGCACCCAGAATTATGTTGCACGAAGCACAATTTCACATCATTCTGGGTTCATTTGTGTGAAAACAAGGTCCAATCAGGCTGAAACGCTACAAGAAGGTAGAATCTATTGAGTTGTAAGTGATCTGAACGTTTCATGATGATAGAACTTTCCTAAGGGGGTCAAACCATGTCCCAAAGGTCACCGGACCTGGTGTCACTTTAAAGAAGTAGTCCAGTTACACCTTTGTGGGCTTTTAACTTGGCTTCTGAATGTCCTAGAGAGATCAGGTTTGTTTTAATGTACTCCAATCAACAGCCCCTACAACCACAAAAAGGAATGGAGTCAATAGCACTTATGGTTTGTAAATGGCACCCAGAATTATGTTGCACGAAGCACAATTTCACATCATTCTGGGTTCATTTGTGTGAAAACAAGGTCCAATCAGGCTGAAACGTTACAGGAAGGTAGAATCTATTGAGTTGTAAGTGATCTGAACATTTCATGATGATAGCACTTTCCTAACGGGGTCAAACCATGTCCCAAAGGTCACCGGATCTGGTGTCAATTTAAAGAAGTAGTCCAGTTACACATTTGTGGGCTTATAACTTGGCTTCTGAATGTCCTAGAGAGATCAGGTTTGTTTTAGTGTACTCCAATCAACATCCCCTACAACCTCAAAAAGGAATGGAGTCATTAGCACTTATGGTTTTTAAATGGCACCCAGAATTATGCTGCACTAAGCAAAATTTCACATCATTCTGGGTCCATTTGTGTGAAAACAAGGTCCAATCAGGCTGAAACGCTACAAGAAGGTAGAATCTATTGAGTTGTAAGTGATCTGAACGTTTCATTATGATCGCACATTCCTATAGGGGGTCAAGCCATGTCTCAAAAGTCACCGGGCCTGGTGTCACTTTAAAGAAGTAGTCCAGTTACACCTTTGAGGTCTTATAACTTGGCTTCTGAATGTCCTAGAGAGATCAGGTTTGTTTTAGTGTACTCCAATCAACAGCCCCTACAACCTCAAAAAGGAATGGAGTCATTAGCACTTATGGTTTTTAAATGGCACCCAGAATTATGTTGCACGAAGCACAATTTCACATCATTATGGGTTCATTTGTGTGAAAACAAGGTCCAATAAGGCTGAAATGTTACAGGAAGGTAGAATCTATTGAGTTGTAAGCGATCTGAACGTTTCATGATGATAGCACTTTCCTAAGGGGGTCAAACCATGTCCCAAAGGTCACCGGATCTGGTGTCAATTTAAAGAAGTAGTCCAGTTACACCTTTGTGGGCTTATAACTTGGCTTCTGAATGTCCTAGAGAGATCAGGTTTGTTTTAATGTACTTCAATCAACCGCCCCTACAACCACAAAAAGGAATGGAGTCATTAGCACTTATGGTTTGTAAATGGCACCCAGAATTATGTTGCACGAAGCACAATTTCACATCATTCTGGGTTCATTTGTGTGAAAACAAGGTCCAATCAGGCTGAAACGCTACAAGAAGGTAGAATCTATTGAGTTGTAAGTGATCTGAACGTTTCATGATGATAGAACTTTCCTAAGGGGGTCAAACCATGTCCCAAAGGTCACCGGACCTGGTGTCACTTTAAAGAAGTAGTCCAGTTACACCTTTGTGGGCTTATAACTTGGCTTCTGAATGTCCTAGAGAGATCAGGTTTGTTTTAATGTACTCCAATCAACAGCCCCTACAACCACAAAAAGGAATGGAGTCAATAGCACTTATGGTTTGTAAATGGCACCCAGAATTATGTTGCACGAAGCACAATTTCACATCATTCTGGGTTCATTTGTGTGAAAACAAGGTCCAATCAGGCTGAAACGTTACAGGAAGGTAGAATCTATTGAGTTGTAAGTGATCTGAACATTTCATGATGATAGCACTTTCCTAACGGGGTCAAACCATGTCCCAAAGGTCACCGGATCTGGTGTCAATTTAAAGAAGTAGTCCAGTTACACATTTGTGGGCTTATAACTTGGCTTCTGAATGTCCTAGAGAGATCAGGTTTGTTTTAGTGTACTCCAATCAACATCCCCTACAACCTCAAAAAGGAATGGAGTCATTAGCACTTATGGTTTTTAAATGGCACCCAGAATTATGCTGCACTAAGCACAATTTCACATGATTCTGGGTTCATTTGTGTGAAAACAAGGTCCAATCAGGCTGAAATGTTACAGGAAGGTAGAATCTATTGAGTTGTAAGTGATCTGAACGTTTCATGATGATAGCACTTTCCTAAGGGTGTCAAACCATGTCCCAAAGGTCACCGGATCTGGTGTCAATTTAAAGAAGTAGTCCAGTTACACATTTGTGGGCTTATAACTTGGCTTCTGAATGTCCTAGAGAGATCAGGTTTGTTTTAATGTACTCCAATCAACAGCCCCTACAACCACAAAAAGGAATGGAGTCATTAGCACTTATGGTTTGTAAATGGCACCCAGAATTATGTTGCACGAAGCACAATTTCACATCATTCTGGGTCCATTTGTGTGAAAACAAGGTCCAATCAGGCTGAAACGCTACAAGAAGGTAGAATCTATTGAGTTGTAAGTGATCTGTACGTTTCAAAATGATCGCACATTCCTATAGGGGGTAAAACCATGTCCCAAAGGTCACCGGGCCTGGTGTCACTTTAAAGAAGTAGTCCAGTTACACCTTTGTGGGCTTATAACTTGGCTTCTGAATGTCCTAGAGAGGTTAGGTTTGTTTTAGTGTACTCCAATCAAAAGCCCCTACAACCACAAAAAGGAATGGAATCATTAGCACTTATGGTTTGTAATTGGCACCCAGAATGATGCTGCACTAAGCACAATTTCACATCATTCTGGGTTCATTTGTGTGAAAACAAGGTCCAATCAGGCTGAAACGTTACAGGAAGGTAGAATCTATTGAGTTTTAAGTGATCTGAACGTTTCATGATGATAGCACTTTCCTAAGGGGGTCAAACCATGTCCCAAAGGTCACCGGATCTGGTGTCAATTTAAAGAAGTAGTCCAGTTACACATTTGTGGGCTTATAACTTGGCTTCTGAATGTCCTAGAGAGATCAGGTTTGTTTTAATGCACTTCAGTCAACAGCCCCTACAACCACAAAAAGGAATGGAGTCATTAGCACTTATGGTTTGTAAATGGCACCCAGAATTATGTTGCACGAAGCACAATTTCACTTCATTCTGGGTCCAATTGTGTGAAAACAAGGTCCAATCAGGCTGAAATGTTACAGGAAGGTAGAATCTATTGAGTTGTAAGTGATCTGAACGTTTCATGATGATAGCACTTTCCTAAGGGGGTCCAACCATGTCCCAAAGGTCACCGGATCTGGTGTCAATTTAAAGAATTAGTCCAGTTACACATTTGTGGGCTTATAACTTGGCTTCTGAATGTCCTAGAGAGATCAGGTTTGTTTTAGTGTACTCCAATCAACATTCCCTACAACCACAAAAAGGAATGGAGTCATTCGGACTTAAGGTTTGTAAATGGCACCCAGAATTATTTTGCACGAAGCACAATTTCACATCATCCTGGGTCCATTTGTGTGAAAACAAGGTCCAATCAGGCTGAAACGCTACAAGAAGGTAGAATCTATTGAGTTGTAAGTGATCTGAACGTTTCAAGATGATCGCACATTCCTATAGGGGGTAAAACCATGTCCCAAAGGTCACCGGGCCTGGTGTCACTTTAAAGAAGTAGTCCAGTTACACCTTTGTGGGCTTATAACTTGGCTTCTGAATGTCCTAGAGAGGTCAGGTTTGTTTTAGTGTACTCCAATCAACAGCCCCTACAACCACAAAAAGGAATGGAGTCATTAGCACTTATGGTTTGTAAATGGCACCCAGAATTATGTTGCACGAAGCACAATTTCACATCATTCTGGGTTCATTTGTGTGAAAACAAGGTCCAATCAGGCTGAAACGTTACAGGAAGGTAGAATCTATTGAGTTGTAAGTGATCTGAACGTTTCATGATGATAGCACTTTCCTAAGGGGGTCAAACCATGTCCCAAAGGTCACCGGATCTGGTGTCAATTTAAAGAAGTAGTCCAGTTACACATTTGTGGGCTTATAACTTGGCTTCTGAATGTCCTAGAGAGATCAGGTTTGTTTTAGTGTACTCCAATCAACAGCCCCTACAACCTCAAAAAGGAATGGAGTCATTAGCACTTATGGTTTTTAAATGGCACCCAGAATTATGCTAAACTAAGCACAATTTCACATCATTCTGGGTTCATTTGTGTGAAAACAAGGTCCAATCAGGCTGAAACGTTACAGGAAGGTAGAATCTATTGAGTTGTAAGTGATCTGAACGTTTCATGATGATCGCTCTTTCCTAAGGGGGTCAAACCATGTCCCAAAGGTCACCGGATCTGGTGTCAATTTAAAGAAGTAGTCCAGTTACACATTTGTGGGCTTATAACTTGGCTTCTGAATGTCCTAGAGAGATCAGGTTTGTTTTAGTGTACTCCAATCAACAGCCCCTACAACCTCAAAAAGGAATGGAGTCATTAGCACTTATGGTTTTTAAATGGCACCCAGAATTATGCTAAACTAAGCACAATTTCACATCATTCTGGGTTCATTTGTGTGAAAACAAGGTCCAATCAGGCTGAAACGTTACAGGAAGGTAGAATCTATTGAGTTGTAAGTGATCTGAACGTTTCATGATGATAGCACTTTCCTAAGGGGGTCAAACCATGTCCCAAATGTCACCAGGCCTGGTGTCACTTTAAAGAAGTAGTCCAGTTACACCTTTGTCAAGAGTCAAGAGTCAAGAGACAAGAGTCAAGAGTCAAGAGTCAAGAGTTATTTATTGTCATATTCTCCACATGTGCAGGACATACAGAGAAATGAAATTCAGTTTCAGCACACACAATTCAAAGATCAGACATACGTGGGTAAGACACATAACAAGAATTGGTGACTGCGGTCATTCGCAACATGAGTCGCGCTACCTTAATAGTTAGATGAAAAGGGTGTTACATGAGGAAAGTTCAGGGAGGGGAAAAAAAGGCATTAACAGGGTTACACCAGCAGGGTGTAGCACTCCAATGCAAAAAAAACACCCGACATGGAAGCACAGACAGCACGTGTACAACATCAGAGTCCAATGGGGAGGTGGGGGTGGGCGGGATCCTGAAGCCTCCAATGGGAGCTGCCACTGCGGCGCATCGACCAGCTGCAGAACAACAGGTGGGAGGGAGAGATAAGGAACAGAGAGCGCATTGAGGCCCTGCAGACATGTCAGCCTGAAGGGAGAGGGTGAAGGTCGGGACACAGCATCTGTCGGCATTCCTCCTTTTGTGGGGGTGTGTTGAGGCAGCCTTGAGAGGCTGCTATGGCGTCAGATAGGGATAAACATAACTTTGTTTAGGGAAGACAGAGATAATCTTCCCCTCCGTCTTGTAGTCTCTAAGTGGTCATTCATGTCCACCAGTGAAGCCAATTTTACATTCCACATCCCCGCATCGTCCGGCGACCCTCTCCAAGATCAAATCCATCTTGCGCACTAACACAGGCAACGCCGCAAGGACATTGTCCAGCTTACGGTTCACCTCGAGTAACGTCCCAGTCTGTGAGGTCACCGCACGAGCGGCACATTCCGTGGGTACGGGTCGCACTCCAATCGCTCCCGTCTTCCCAAATTTCCAGAAAACCACATATCCTCCCACTCCAATCAGAAGAAATCCAGTGATCATTAGGCCGAATATCCACAAATCTTCCACGTCCTCGATGGACAGCTGAGAGAGGCACACGATTCGCCAGACCTCCCAAGAATCGAGTGCATATCCCGATGCGAATGTCCCCTTGGGACAGGTGGGAGCCCCCTTCTCCGTTCTCATCGTAGAGAAAATTTTGTCAATCACGTTGAATGACCAATTAATTAAGTCCATATTTCCAAAAAAAAGAGTAGTGGTTTCAGGAGAAATGCAGAGAAGTGCTCTGTAGGCAGACAGGACAAGAGCCTTGGGGAAGCCGATAAGGGAGCTGAGAAAAAAGCGTCTGTACTCTCTGAAGGCTTATAACTTGGCTTCTTAATGTCCTAGAGAGGTTAGGTTTGTTTTAGTGTACTCCAATCAAAAGCCCCTACAACCACAAAAAGGAATGGAGACATTAGCACTTATGGTTTGTAAATGGCACCCAGAATTATGTTGCACGAAGCACAATTTCACATCATTCTGGGTTCATTTGTGTGAAAACAAGGTCCAATCAGGCTGAAACGTTACAGGAAGGTAGAATCTATTGAGTTGTAAGTGATCTGAACGCTTCATGATGATAGCACTTTCCTAAGGGGGTCAAACCATGTCCCAAAGGTCACCGGATCTGGTGTCAATTTAAAGAAGTAGTCCAGTTACACATTTGTGGGCTTATAACTTGGCTTCTGAATGTCCTAGAGAGATCAGGTTTGTTTTAATGTGCTCCAATCAACAGCCCCTACAACCACAAAAAGGAATGGAGTCATTAGCACTTATGGTTTGTAAATGGCACCCAGAATTATGTTGCACGAAGCATAATTTCACTTCATTCTGGGTCCATTTGTGTGAAAACAAGGTCCAATCAGGCTGAAACGTTACAGGAAGGTAGAATCTATTGATTTGTAAGTGATCTGATTGTTTCATGATGATAGCACTTTCCTAAGGGGGTCAAACCATGTCCCAAAGGTCACCGGATCTGGTGTCAATTTAAAGAAGTAGTCCAGTCACACATTTGTGGGCTTATAACTTGGCTTCCTAATGTCCTAGAGAGATCAGGTTTGTTTTAATGTACTCCAATCAACAGCCCCTACAACCACAAAAAGGAATGGAGTCATTAGCACTTATGGTTTGTAAATGGCACCCAAATTATGTTGCACGAAGCACAATTTCACATCATTCTGGGTCCATTTGTGTGAATACAAGGTCCAATCAGGCTGAAACACTACAAGAAGGTAGAATCTATTGAGTTGTAAGTGATCTGAACGTTTCATGATGATAGCACTTTCCTAAGGGGGTCAAACCATGTCCCAAAGGTCACCGGATCTGGTGTCAATTTAAAGAAGTAGTCCAGTTACACATTTGTGGGCTTATAACTTGGCTTCTGAATGTCCTAGAGAGATCAGGTTTGTTTTACTGCACTTCAGTCAACAGCCCCTACAACCACAAAAAGGAATGGAGTCATTAGCACTTATGGTTTGTAAATGGCACCCAGAATTATGTTGCACGAAGCACAATTTCACTTCATTCTGGGTCCAATTGTGTGAAAACAAGGTCCAATCAGGCTGAAATGTTACAGGAAGGTAGAATCTATTGAGTTGTAAGTGATCTGAACGTTTCATGATGATAGCACTTTCCTAAGGGGGTCCAACCATGTCCCAAAGGTCACCGGATCTGGTGTCAATTTAAAGAATTAGTCCAGTTACACATTTGTGGGCTTATAACTTGGCTTCTGAATGTCCTAGAGAGATCAGGTTTGTTTTAGTGTACTCCAATCAACAGCCCCTACAACCACAAAAAGGAATGGAGTCATTCGGACTTAAGGTTTGTAAATGGCACCCAGAATTATTTTGCACGAAGCACAATTTCACATCATTCTGGGTCCATTTGTGTGAAAACAAGGTCCAATCAGGCTGAAACGCTACAAGAAGGTAGAATCTATTGAGTTGTAAGTGATCTGAACGTTTCAAGATGATCGCACATTCCTATAGGGGGTAAAACCATGTCCCAAAGGTCACCGGGCCTGGTGTCACTTTAAAGAAGTAGTCCAGTTACACCTTTGTGGGCTTATAACTTGGCTTCTGAATGTCCTAGAGAGGTCAGGTTTGTTTTAGTGTACTCCAATCAACAGCCCCTACAACCACAAAAAGGAATGGAGTCATTAGCACTTATGGTTTGTAAATGGCACCCAGAATTATGTTGCACGAAGCACAATTTCACATCATTCTGGGTTCATTTGTGTGAAAACAAGGTCCAATCAGGCTGAAACGTTACAGGAAGGTAGAATCTATTGAGTTGTAAGTGATCTGAACGTTTCATGATGATCGCTCTTTCCTAAGGGGGTCAAACCATGTCCCAAAGGTCACCGGATCTGGTGTCAATTTAAAGAAGTAGTCCAGTTACACATTTGTGGGCTTATAACTTGGCTTCTGAATGTCCTAGAGAGATCAGGTTTGTTTTAGTGTACTCCAATCAACAGCACCTACAACCTCAAAAAGGAATGGAGTCATTAGCACTTATGGTTTTTAAATGGCACCCAGAATTATGCTAAACTAAGCACAATTTCACATCATTCTGGGTTCATTTGTGTGAAAACAAGGTCCAATCAGGCTGAAACGTTACAGGAAGGTAGAATCTATTGAGTTGTAAGTGATCTGAACGTTTCATGATGATAGCACTTTCCTAAGGGGGTCAAACCATGTCCCAAATGTCACCAGGCCTGGTGTCACTTTAAAGAAGTAGTCCAGTTACACCTTTGTCAAGAGTCAAGAGTCAAGAGACAAGAGTCAAGAGTCAAGAGTCATTTATTGTCATATTCTCCACATGTGCAGGACATACAGAGAAATGAAATTCAGTTTCAGCACACACAATTCAAAGATCAGACATACGTGGGTAAGACACATAACAAGAATTGGTGACTGCGGTCATTCGCAACATGAGTCGCGCTACCTTAATAGTTAGATGAAAAGGGTGTTACATGAGGAAAGTTCAGGGAGGGGAAAAAAAGGCATTAACAGGGTTACACCAGCAGGGTGTAGCACTCCAATGCAAAAAAAACACCCGACATGGAAGCACAGACAGCACGTGTACAACATCAGAGTCCAATGGGGAGGTGGGGGTGGGCGGGATCCTGAAGCCTCCAATGGGAGCTGCCACTGCGGCGCATCGACCAGCTGCAGAACAACAGGTGGGAGGGAGAGATAAGGAACAGAGAGCGCATTGAGGCCCTGCAGACATGTCAGCCTGAAGGGAGAGGGTGAAGGTCGGGACACAGCATCTGTCGGCATTCCTCCTTTTGTGGGGGTGTGTTGAGGCAGCCTTGAGAGGCTGCTATGGCGTCAGATAGGGATAAACATAACTTTGTTTAGGGAAGACAGAGATAATCTTCCCCTCCGTCTTGTAGTCTCTAAGTGGTCATTCATGTCCACCAGTGAAGCCAATTTTACATTCCACATCCCCGCATCGTCCGGCGACCCTCTCCAAGATCAAATCCATCTTGCGCACTAACACAGGCAACGCCGCAAGGACATTGTCCAGCTTACGGTTCACCTCGAGTAACGTCCCAGTCTGTGAGGTCACCGCACGAGCGGCACATTCCGTGGGTACGGGTCGCACTCCAATCGCTCCCGTCTTCCCAAATTTCCAGAAAACCACATATCCTCCCACTCCAATCAGAAGAAATCCAGTGATCATTAGGCCGAATATCCACAAATCTTCCACGTCCTCGATGGACAGCTGAGAGAGGCACACGATTCGCCAGACCTCCCAAGAATCGAGTGCATATCCCGATGCGAATGTCCCCTTGGGACAGGTGGGAGCCCCCTTCTCCGTTCTCATCGTAGAGAAAATTTTGTCAATCACGTTGAATGACCAATTAATTAAGTCCATATTTCCAAAAAAAAGAGTAGTGGTTTCAGGAGAAATGCAGAGAAGTGCTCTGTAGGCAGACAGGACAAGAGCCTTGGGGAAGCCGATAAGGGAGCTGAGAAAAAAGCGTCTGTACTCTCTGAAGGCTTATAACTTGGCTTCTTAATGTCCTAGAGAGGTTAGGTTTGTTTTAGTGTACTCCAATCAAAAGCCCCTACAACCACAAAAAGGAATGGAGACATTAGCACTTATGGTTTGTAAATGGCACCCAGAATTATGTTGCACGAAGCACAATTTCACATCATTCTGGGTTCATTTGTGTGAAAACAAGGTCCAATCAGGCTGAAACGTTACAGGAAGGTAGAATCTATTGAGTTGTAAGTGATCTGAACGCTTCATGATGATAGCACTTTCCTAAGGGGGTCAAACCATGTCCCAAAGGTCACCGGATCTGGTGTCAATTTAAAGAAGTAGTCCAGTTACACATTTGTGGGCTTATAACTTGGCTTCTGAATGTCCTAGAGAGATCAGGTTTGTTTTAATGTGCTCCAATCAACAGCCCCTACAACCACAAAAAGGAATGGAGTCATTAGCACTTATGGTTTGTAAATGGCACCCAGAATTATGTTGCACGAAGCATAATTTCACTTCATTCTGGGTCCATTTGTGTGAAAACAAGGTCCAATCAGGCTGAAACGTTACAGGAAGGTAGAATCTATTGATTTGTAAGTGATCTGATTGTTTCATGATGATAGCACTTTCCTAAGGGGGTCAAACCATGTCCCAAAGGTCACCGGATCTGGTGTCAATTTAAAGAAGTAGTCCAGTCACACATTTGTGGGCTTATAACTTGGCTTCCTAATGTCCTAGAGAGATCAGGTTTGTTTTAATGTACTCCAATCAACAGCCCCTACAACCACAAAAAGGAATGGAGTCATTAGCACTTATGGTTTGTAAATGGCACCCAAATTATGTTGCACGAAGCACAATTTCACATCATTCTGGGTCCATTTGTGTGAATACAAGGTCCAATCAGGCTGAAACACTACAAGAAGGTAGAATCTATTGAGTTGTAAGTGATCTGAACGTTTCATGATGATAGCACTTTCCTAAGGGGGTCAAACCATGTCCCAAAGGTCACCGGATCTGGTGTCAATTTAAAGAAGTAGTCCAGTTACACATTTGTGGGCTTATAACTTGGCTTCTGAATGTCCTAGAGAGATCAGGTTTGTTTTAATGCACTTCAGTCAACAGCCCCTACAACCACAAAAAGGAATGGAGTCATTAGCACTTATGGTTTGTAAATGGCACCCAGAATTATGTTGCACGAAGCACAATTTCACTTCATTCTGGGTCCAATTGTGTGAAAACAAGGTCCAATCAGGCTGAAATGTTACAGGAAGGTAGAATCTATTGAGTTGTAAGTGATCTGAACGTTTCATGATGATAGCACTTTCCTAAGGGGGTCCAACCATGTCCCAAAGGTCACCGGATCTGGTGTCAATTTAAAGAATTAGTCCAGTTACACATTTGTGGGCTTATAACTTGGCTTCTGAATGTCCTAGAGAGATCAGGTTTGTTTTAGTGTACTCCAATCAACAGCCCCTACAACCACAAAAAGGAATGGAGTCATTCGGACTTAAGGTTTGTAAATGGCACCCAGAATTATTTTGCACGAAGCACAATTTCACATCATTCTGGGTCCATTTGTGTGAAAACAAGGTCCAATCAGGCTGAAACGCTACAAGAAGGTAGAATCTATTGAGTTGTAAGTGATCTGAACGTTTCAAGATGATCGCACATTCCTATAGGGGGTAAAACCATGTCCCAAAGGTCACCGGGCCTGGTGTCACTTTAAAGAAGTAGTCCAGTTACACCTTTGTGGGCTTATAACTTGGCTTCTGAATGTCCTAGAGAGGTCAGGTTTGTTTTAGTGTACTCCAATCAACAGCCCCTACAACCACAAAAAGGAATGGAGTCATTAGCACTTATGGTTTGTAAATGGCACCCAGAATTATGTTGCACGAAGCACAATTTCACATCATTCTGGGTTCATTTGTGTGAAAACAAGGTCCAATCAGGCTGAAACGTTACAGGAAGGTAGAATCTATTGAGTTGTAAGTGATCTGAACGTTTCATGATGATCGCTCTTTCCTAAGGGGGTCAAACCATGTCCCAAAGGTCACCGGATCTGGTGTCAATTTAAAGAAGTAGTCCAGTTACACATTTGTGGGCTTATAACTTGGCTTCTGAATGTCCTAGAGAGATCAGGTTTGTTTTAGTGTACTCCAATCAACAGCACCTACAACCTCAAAAAGGAATGGAGTCATTAGCACTTATGGTTTTTAAATGGCACCCAGAATTATGCTAAACTAAGCACAATTTCACATCATTCTGGGTTCATTTGTGTGAAAACAAGGTCCAATCAGGCTGAAACGTTACAGGAAGGTAGAATCTATTGAGTTGTAAGTGATCTGAACGTTTCATGATGATAGCACTTTCCTAAGGGGGTCAAACCATGTCCCAAATGTCACCAGGCCTGGTGTCACTTTAAAGAAGTAGTCCAGTTACACCTTTGTCAAGAGTCAAGAGTCAAGAGACAAGAGTCAAGAGTCAAGAGTCAAGAGTCATTTATTGTCATATTCTCCACATGTGCAGGACATACAGAGAAATGAAATTCAGTTTCAGCACACACAATTCAAAGATCAGACATACGTGGGTAAGACACATAACAAGAATTGGTGACTGCGGTCATTCGCAACATGAGTCGCGCTACCTTAATAGTTAGATGAAAAGGGTGTTACATGAGGAAAGTTCAGGGAGGGGAAAAAAAGGCATTAACAGGGTTACACCAGCAGGGTGTAGCACTCCAATGCAAAAAAAACACCCGACATGGAAGCACAGACAGCACGTGTACAACATCAGAGTCCAATGGGGAGGTGGGGGTGGGCGGGATCCTGAAGCCTCCAATGGGAGCTGCCACTGCGGCGCATCGACCAGCTGCAGAACAACAGGTGGGAGGGAGAGATAAGGAACAGAGAGCGCATTGAGGCCCTGCAGACATGTCAGCCTGAAGGGAGAGGGTGAAGGTCGGGACACAGCATCTGTCGGCATTCCTCCTTTTGTGGGGGTGTGTTGAGGCAGCCTTGAGAGGCTGCTATGGCGTCAGATAGGGATAAACATAACTTTGTTTAGGGAAGACAGAGATAATCTTCCCCTCCGTCTTGTAGTCTCTAAGTGGTCATTCATGTCCACCAGTGAAGCCAATTTTACATTCCACATCCCCGCATCGTCCGGCGACCCTCTCCAAGATCAAATCCATCTTGCGCACTAACACAGGCAACGCCGCAAGGACATTGTCCAGCTTACGGTTCACCTCGAGTAACGTCCCAGTCTGTGAGGTCACCGCACGAGCGGCACATTCCGTGGGTACGGGTCGCACTCCAATCGCTCCCGTCTTCCCAAATTTCCAGAAAACCAGATATCCTCCCACTCCAATCAGAAGAAATCCAGTGATCATTAGGCCGAATATCCACAAATCTTCCACGTCCTCGATGGACAGCTGAGAGAGGCACACGATTCGCCAGACCTCCCAAGAATCGAGTGCATATCCCGATGCGAATGTCCCCTCGGGACAGGTGGGAGCCCCCTTCTCCGTTCTCATCGTAGAGAAAATTTTGTCAATCACGTTGAATGACCAATTAATTAAGTCCATATTTCCAAAAAAAAGAGTAGTGGTTTCAGGAGAAATGCAGAGAAGTGCTCTGTAGGCAGACAGGACAAGAGCCTTGGGGAAGCCGATAAGGGAGCTGAGAAAAAAGCGTCTGTACTCTCTGAAGGCTTATAACTTGGCTTCTTAATGTCCTAGAGAGGTTAGGTTTGTTTTAGTGTACTCCAATCAAAAGCCCCTACAACCACAAAAAGGAATGGAGTCATTAGCACTTATGGTTTGTAAATGGCACCCAGAATTATGTTGCACGAAGCACAATTTCACATCATTCTGGGTTCATTTGTGTGAAAACAAGGTCCAATCAGGCTGAAACGTTACAGGAAGGTAGAATCTATTGAGTTGTAAGTGATCTGAACGCTTCATGATGATAGCACTTTCCTAAGGGGGTCAAACCATGTCCCAAAGGTCACCGGATCTGGTGTCAATTTAAAGAAGTAGTCCAGTTACACATTTGTGGGCTTATAACTTGGCTTCTGAATGTCCTAGAGAGATCAGGTTTGTTTTAATGTGCTCCAATCAACAGCCCCTACAACCACAAAAAGGAATGGAGTCATTAGCACTTATGGTTTGTAAATGGCACCCAGAATTATGTTGCACGAAGCATAATTTCACTTCATTCTGGGTCCATTTGTGTGAAAACAAGGTCCAATCAGGCTGAAACGTTACAGGAAGGTAGAATCTATTGATTTGTAAGTGATCTGATTGTTTCATGATGATAGCACTTTCCTAAGGGGGTCAAACCATGTCCCAAAGGTCACCGGATCTGGTGTCAATTTAAAGAAGTAGTCCAGTTACACATTTGTGGGCTTATAACTTGGCTTCCTAATGTCCTAGAGAGATCAGGTTTGTTTTAATGTACTCCAATCAACAGCCCCTACAACCACAAAAAGGAATGGAGTCATTAGCACTTATGGTTTGTAAATGGCACCCAAATTATGTTGCACGAAGCACAATTTCACATCATTCTGGGTCCATTTGTGTGAAAACAAGGTCCAATCAGGCTGAAACACTACAAGAAGGTAGAATCTATTGAGTTGTAAGTGATCTGAACGTTTCATGATGATCGCACATTCCTATAGGGGGTAAAACCATGTCCCAAAGGTCACCGGGCCTGGTGTCACTTTAAAGAAGTAGTCCAGTTACACCTTTGTGGGCTTATAACTTGGCTTCTGAATGTCCTAGAGAGGTTAGGTTTGTTTTAGTGTACTCCAATCAAAAGCCCCTACAACCACAAAAAGGAATGGAGTCATTAACACTTATGGTTTTTAAATGGCACCCAGAATTATGTTGCACGAAGCACAATTTCACATCATTCTGGGTTCATTTGTGTGAAAACAAGGTCCAATCAGGCTGAAACGTTACAGGAAGGTAGAATCTATTGAGTTGTAAGTGATCTGAACGTTTCATGATGATAGCACTTTCCTAAGGGGGTCAAACCATGTCCCAAAGGTCACCGGATCTGGTGTCAATTTAAAGAAGCAGTCCAGTTACACATTTGTGAGCTTATAACTTGGCTTCGGAATGTCCTAGAGAGATCAGGTTTGTTTTAATGTACTCCAATCAACAGCCCCTACAACTACAAAAAGGAATGGAGTCATTAGCACTTATGGTTTGTAAATGGCACCCAGAATTATGTTGCACGAAGCCCAATTTCACATCATTCTGGGTCCATTTGTGTGAAAACAAGGTCCAATCAGGCTGAAACGTTACAGGAAGGTAGAATCTATTGAGTTGTAAGTGATCTGAACGTTTCATGATGATAGCACTTTCCTAAGGGGGTCAAACCATGTCCCAAAGGTCACCGGATCTGGTGTCAATTTAAAGAAGTAGTTCAGTTACACATTTGTGGGCTTATAACTTGGCTTCTGAATGCCCTAGAGAGATCAGGTTTGTTTTAGTGTACTCCAATCAACAGCCCCTACAACCACAAAAAGGAATGGAGTCATTTAGACTTAAGGTTTGTAAATGGCACCCAGAATTATGTTGCACGAAGCACAATTTCACATCATTCTGGGTCCATTTGTGTGAAAAAAAGGTCCAATCAGGCTGAAACGCTACAAGAAGGTAGAATCTATTGAGTTGTAAGTGATCTGAACGTTTCAAGATGATCGCACATTCCTATAGGGGGTAAAACCATGTCCCAAAGGTCACCGGGCCTGGTGTCACTTTAAAGAAGTAGTCCAGTTACACCTTTGTGGGCTTATAACTTGGCTTCTGAATGTCCTAGAGAGGTCAGGTTTGTTTTAGTGTACTCCAATCAACAGCCCCTACAACCACAAAAAGGAATGGAGTCTTTAGCACTTATGGTTTGTAAATGGCACCCAGAATTATGTTGCACGAAGCACAATTTCACTTCATTCTGGGTCCATTTGTGTGAAAACAAGGTCCAATCAGGCTGAAACGTTACAGGAAGGTAGAATCTATTGATTTGTAAGTAATCTGATTGTTTCATGATGATAGCACTTTCCTAAGGGGGTCAAACCATGTCCCAAAGGTCACCGGATCTGGTGTCAATTTAAAGAAGTAGTCCAGTTACACATTTGTGGGCTTATAACTTGGCTTCCTAATGTCCTAGAGAGATCAGGTTTGTTTTAATGTACTCCAATCAACAGCCCCTACAACCACAAAAAGGAATGGAGTCATTAGCACTTATGGTTTGTAAATGGCACCCAAATTATGTTGCACGAAGCACAATTTCACATCATTCTGGGTCCATTTGTGTGAAAACAAGGTCCAATCAGGCTGAAACACTACAAGAAGGTAGAATCTATTGAGTTGTAAGTGATCTGAACGTTTCATGATGATCGCACATTCCTATAGGGGGTAAAACCATGTCCCAAAGGTCACCGGGCCTGGTGTCACTTTAAAGAAGTAGTCCAGTTACACCTTTGTGGGCTTATAACTTGGCTTCTGAATGTCCTAGAGAGGTTAGGTTTGTTTTAGTGTACTCCAATCAAAAGCCCCTACAACCACAAAAAGGAATGGAGTCATTAGCACTTATGGTTTTTAAATGGCACCCAGAATTATGTTGCACGAAGCACAATTTCACATCATTCTGGGTTCATTTGTGTGAAAACAAGGTCCAATCAGGCTGAAACGTTACAGGAAGGTAGAATCTATTGAGATGTAAGTGATCTGAACGTTTCATGATGATAGCACTTTCCTAAGGGGGTCAAACCATGTCCCAAAGGTCACCGGATCTGGTGTCAATTTAAGGAAGCAGTCCAGTTACACATTTGTGAGCTTATAACTTGGCTTCGGAATGTCCTAGAGAGATCAGGTTTGTTTTAATGTACTCCAATCAACAGCCCCTACAACTACAAAAAGGAATGGAGTCATTAGCACTTATGGTTTGTAAATGGCACCCAGAATTATGTTGCACGAAGCCCAATTTCACATCATTCTGGGTCCATTTGTGTGAAAACAAGGTCCAATCAGGCTGAAACGTTACAGGAAGGTAGAATCTATTGAGTTGTAAGTGATCTGAACGTTTCATGATGATAGCACTTTCCTAAGGGGGTCAAACCATGTCCCAAAGGTCACCGGATCTGGTGTCAATTTAAAGAAGTAGTTCAGTTACACATTTGTGGGCTTATAACTTGGCTTCTGAATGCCCTAGAGAGATCAGGTTTGTTTTAGTGTACTCCAATCAACAGCCCCTACAACCACAAAAAGGAATGGAGTCATTAGGACTTAAGGTTTGTAAATGGCACCCAGAATTATGTTGCACGAAGCACAATTTCACATCATTCTGGGTCCATTTGTGTGAAAAAAAGGTCCAATCAGGCTGAAACGCTACAAGAAGGTAGAATCTATTGAGTTGTAAGTGATCTGAACGTTTCAAGATGATCGCACATTCCTAAAGGGGGTAAAACCATGTCCCAAAGGTCACCGGGCCTGGTGTCACTTTAAAGAAGTAGTCCAGTTACACCTTTGTGGGCTTATAACTTGGCTTCTGAATGTCCTAGAGAGGTCAGGTTTGTTTTAGTGTACTCCAATCAACAGCCCCTACAACCACAAAAAGGAATGGAGTCTTTAGCACTTATGGTTTGTAAATGGCACCCAGAATTATGTTGCACGAAGCACAATTTCACTTCATTCTGGGTCCATTTGTGTGAAAACAAGGTCCAATCAGGCTGAAACGTTACAGGAAGGTAGAATCTATTGATTTGTAAGTGATCTGATTGTTTCATGATGATAGCACTTTCCTAAGGGGGTCAAACCATGTCCCAAAGGTCACCGGATCTGGTGTCAATTTAAAGAAGTAGTCCAGTTACACATTTGTGGGCTTATAACTTGGCTTCCTAATGTCCTAGAGAGATCAGGTTTGTTTTAATGTACTCCAATCAACAGCCCCTACAACCACAAAAAGGAATGGAGTCATTAGCACTTATGGTTTGTAAATGGCACCCAAATTATGTTGCACGAAGCACAATTTCACATCATTCTGGGTCCATTTGTGTGAAAACAAGGTCCAATCAGGCTGAAACACTACAAGAAGGTAGAATCTATTGAGTTGTAAGTGATCTGAACGTTTCATGATGATCGCACATTCCTATAGGGGGTAAAACCATGTCCCAAAGGTCACCGGGCCTGGTGTCACTTTAAAGAAGTAGTCCAGTTACACCTTTGTGGGCTTATAACTTGGCTTCTGAATGTCCTAGAGAGGTTAGGTTTGTTTTAGTGTACTCCAATCAAAAGCCCCTACAACCACAAAAAGGAATGGAGTCATTAGCACTTATGGTTTTTAAATGGCACCCAGAATTATGTTGCACGAAGCACAATTTCACATCATTCTGGGTTCATTTGTGTGAAAACAAGGTCCAATCAGGCTGAAACGTTACAGGAAGGTAGAATCTATTGAGTTGTAAGTGATCTGAACGTTTCATGATGATAGCACTTTCCTAAGGGGGTCAAACCATGTCCCAAAGGTCACCGGATCTGGTGTCAATTTAAAGAAGCAGTCCAGTTACACATTTGTGAGCTTATAACTTGGCTTCTGAATGTCCTAGAGAGATCAGGTTTGTTTTAATGTACTCCAATCAACAGCCCCTACAACTACAAAAAGGAATGGAGTCATTAGCACTTATGGTTTGTAAATGGCACCCAGAATTATGTTGCACGAAGCCCAATTTCACATCATTCTGGGTCCATTTGTGTGAAAACAAGGTCCAATCAGGCTGAAACGTTACAGGAAGGTAGAATCTATTGAGTTGTAAGTGATCTAAACGTTTCATGATGATAGCACTTTCCTAAGGGGGTCAAACCATGTCCCAAAGGTCACCGGATCTGGTGTCAATTTAAAGAAGTAGTTCAGTTACACATTTGTGGGCTTATAACTTGGCTTCTGAATGCCCTAGAGAGATCAGGTTTGTTTTAGTGTACTCCAATCAACAGCCCCTACAACCACAAAAAGGAATGGAGTCATTAGGACTTAAGTTTGTAAATGGCACCCAGAATTATGTTGCACGAAGCACAATTTCACATCATTCTGGGTTCATTTGTGTGAAAACAAGGTCCAATCAGGCTGAAACGTTACAGGAAGGTAGAATCTATTGAGTTGTAAGTGATCTGAACGTTTCATGATGATAGCACTTTCCTAAGGGGGTCAAACCATGTCCCAAAGGTCACCGGATCTGGTGTCAATTTAAAGAAGCAGTCCAGTTACACATTTGTGAGCTTATAACTTGGCTTCGGAATGTCCTAGAGAGATCAGGTTTGTTTTAATGTACTCCAATCAACAGCCCCTACAACTACAAAAAGGAATGGAGTCATTAGCACTTATGGTTTGTAAATGGCACCCAGAATTATGTTGCACGAAGCCCAATTTCACATCATTCTGGGTCCATTTGTGTGAAAACAAGGTCCAATCAGGCTGAAACGTTACAGGAAGGTAGAATCTATTGAGTTGTAAGTGATCTGAACGTTTCATGATGATAGCACTTTCCTAAGGGGGTCAAACCATGTCCCAAAGGTCACCGGATCTGGTGTCAATTTAAAGAAGTAGTTCAGTTACACATTTGTGGGCTTATAACTTGGCTTCTGAATGCCCTAGAGAGATCAGGTTTGTTTTAGTGTACTCCAATCAACAGCCCCTACAACCACAAAAAGGAATGGAGTCATTAGGACTTAAGGTTTGTAAATGGCACCCAGAATTATGTTGCACGAAGCACAATTTCACATCATTCTGGGTCCATTTGTGTGAAAAAAAGGTCCAATCAGGCTGAAACGCTACAAGAAGGTAGAATCTATTGAGTTGTAAGTGATCTGAACGTTTCAAGATGATCGCACATTCCTATAGGGGGTAAAACCATGTCCCAAAGGTCACCGGGCCTGGTGTCACTTTAAAGAAGTAGTCCAGTTACACCTTTGTGGGCTTATAACTTGGCTTCTGAATGTCCTAGAGAGGTCAGGTTTGTTTTAGTGTACTCCAATCAACAGCCCCTACAACCACAAAAAGGAATGGAGTCTTTAGCACTTATGGTTTGTAAATGGCACCCAGAATTATGTTGCACGAAGCACAATTTCACTTCATTCTGGGTCCATTTGTGTGAAAACAAGGTCCAATCAGGCTGAAACGTTACAGGAAGGTAGAATCTATTGATTTGTAAGTGGTCTGATTGTTTCATGATGATAGCACTTTCCTAAGGGGGTCAAACCATGTCCCAAAGGTCACCGGATCTGGTGTCAATTTAAAGAAGTAGTCCAGTTACACATTTGTGGGCTTATAACTTGGCTTCCTAATGTCCTAGAGAGATCAGGTTTGTTTTAATGTACTCCAATCAACAGCCCCTACAACCACAAAAAGGAATGGAGTCATTAGCACTTATGGTTTGTAAATGGCACCCAAATTATGTTGCACGAAGCACAATTTCACATCATTCTGGGTCCATTTGTGTGAAAACAAGGTCCAATCAGGCTGAAACACTACAAGAAGGTAGAATCTATTGAGTTGTAAGTGATCTGAACGTTTCATGATGATCGCACATTCCTATAGGGGGTAAAACCATGTCCCAAAGGTCACCGGGCCTGGTGTCACTTTAAAGAAGTAGTCCAGTTACACCTTTGTGGGCTTATAACTTGGCTTCTGAATGTCCTAGAGAGGTTAGGTTTGTTTTAGTGTACTCCAATCAAAAGCCCCTACAACCACAAAAAGGAATGGAGTCATTAGCACTTATGGTTTTTAAATGGCACCCAGAATTATGTTGCACGAAGCACAATTTCACATCATTCTGGGTTCATTTGTGTGAAAACAAGGTCCAATCAGGCTGAAACGTTACAGGAAGGTAGAATCTATTGAGTTGTAAGTGATCTGAACGTTTCATGATGATAGCACTTTCCTAAGGGGGTCAAACCATGTCCCAAAGGTCACCGGATCTGGTGTCAATTTAAAGAAGCAGTCCAGTTACACATTTGTGAGCTTATAACTTGGCTTCGGAATGTCCTAGAGAGATCAGGTTTGTTTTAATGTACTCCAATCAACAGCCCCTACAACTACAAAAAGGAATGGAGTCATTAGCACTTATGGTTTGTAAATGGCACCCAGAATTATGTTGCACGAAGCCCAATTTCACATCATTCTGGGTCCATTTGTGTGAAAACAAGGTCCAATCAGGCTGAAACGTTACAGGAAGGTAGAATCTATTGAGTTGTAAGTGATCTGAACGTTTCATGATGATAGCACTTTCCCAAGGGGGTCAAACCATGTCCCAAAGGTCACCGGATCTGGTGTCAATTTAAAGAAGTAGTTCAGTTACACATTTGTGGGCTTATAACTTGGCTTCTGAATGCCCTAGAGAGATCAGGTTTGTTTTAGTGTACTCCAATCAACAGCCCCTACAACCACAAAAAGGAATGGAGTCATTAGGACTTAAGGTTTGTAAATGGCACCCAGAATTATGTTGCACGAAGCACAATTTCACATCATTCTGGGTCCATTTGTGTGAAAAAAAGGTCCAATCAGGCTGAAACGCTACAAGAAGGTAGAATCTATTGAGTTGTAAGTGATCTGAACGTTTCAAGATGATCGCACATTCCTATAGGGGGTAAAACCATGTCCCAAAGGTCACCGGGCCTGGTGTCACTTTAAAGAAGTAGTCCAGTTACACCTTTGTGGGCTTATAACTTGGCTTCTGAATGTCCTAGAGAGGTCAGGTTTGTTTTAGTGTACTCCAATCAACAGCCCCTACAACCACAAAAAGGAATGGAGTCTTTAGCACTTATGGTTTGTAAATGGCACCCAGAATTATGTTGCACGAAGCACAATTTCACATCATTCTGGGTTCATTTGTGTGAAAACAAGGTCCAATCAGGCTGAAACGTTACAGGAATGTAGAATCTATTGAGTTGTAAGTGATCTGAACGTTTCATGATGATAGCACTTTCCTAAGGGGGTTAAACCATGTCCCAAATGTCACCGGATCTGGTGTCAATTTAAAGAAGTAGTCCAGTTACACATTTGTGGGCTTATAACTTGGCTTCTGAATGTCCTAGAGAAATCACGTTTGTTTTAGTGTACTCCAATCAACATCCCCTACAACCTCAAAAAGGAATGGAGCCATTAGCACTTATGGTTTTTAAATGGCACCCAGAGTTATGCTAAACTAAGCACAATTTCACATCATTCTGGGTTCATTTGTGTGAAAACAAGGTCCAATAAGGCTGAAATGTTACAGGAAGGTAGAATCTATTTAGTTGTAATTGATCTAAACGTTTCATGATGATAGCACTTTCCTAAGGGGGTCAAACCATGTCCCAAATGTCACCGGGCAAGGTGTCACTTTAAAGAAGTAGTCCAGTTACACCTTTGTGGGCTTATAACTTGGCTTCTGAATGTCCTAGAGAGGTTAGGTTTGTTTTAGTGTACTCCAATCAAAAGCCCCTACAACCACAAAAAGGAATGGAGTCATTAGCACTTATGGTTTGTAAATGGCACCCAGAATTATGTTGGACAAAGCACAATTTCACATCATTCTGTGTTCATTTGTGTGAAAACAAGGTCCAATCAGGCTGAAACGTTACAGGAAGGTAGAATCTATTGAGTTGTAAGTGATCTGAACGTTTCATGATGATAGCACTTTCCTAAGGGGGTCAAACCATGTCCCAAAGGTCACCGGATCTGGTGTCAATTTAAAGAAGTAGTCCAGTTACACATTTGTGGGCTTATAACTTGGCTTCTGAATGTCCTAGAGAGATCAGGTTTGTTTTAATGTGCTCCAATCAACAGCCCCTACAACCACAAAAAGGAATGGAGTCATTAGCACTTATGGTTTGTAAATGGCACCCAGAATTATGTTGAACGAAGCACAATTTCACATCATTCTGGGTTCATTTGTGTGAAAACAAGGTCCAATCAGGCTGAAACGTTACAGGAAGGTAGAATCTATTGAGATGTAAGTGATCTGAACGTTTCATGATGATAGCACTTTCCTAAGGGGGTCAAACCATGTCCCAAAGGTCACCGGATCTGGTGTCAATTTAAAGAAGCAGTCCAGTTACACATTTGTGAGCTTATAACTTGGCTTCGGAATGTCCTAGAGAGATCAGGTTTGTTTTAATGTACTCCAATCAACAGCCCCTACAACTACAAAAAGGAATGGAGTCATTAGCACTTATGGTTTGTAAATGGCACCCAGAATTATGTTGCACGAAGCCCAATTTCACATCATTCTGGGTCCATTTGTGTGAAAACAAGGTCCAATCAGGCTGAAACGTTACAGGAAGGTAGAATCTATTGAGTTGTAAGTGATCTGAACGTTTCATGATGATAGCACTTTCCTAAGGGGGTCAAACCATGTCCCAAAGGTCACCGGATCTGGTGTCAATTTAAAGAAGTAGTTCAGTTACACATTTGTGGGCTTATAACTTGGCTTCTGAATGCCCTAGAGAGATCAGGTTTGTTTTAGTGTACTCCAATCAACAGCCCCTACAACCACAAAAAGGAATGGAGTCATTAGGACTTAAGGTTTGTAAATGGCACCCAGAATTATGTTGCACGAAGCACAATTTCACATCATTCTGGGTCCATTTGTGTGAAAAAAAGGTCCAATCAGGCTGAAACGCTACAAGAAGGTAGAATCTATTGAGTTGTAAGTGATCTGAACGTTTCATGATGATCGCACATTCCTATAGGGGGTAAAACCATGTCCCAAAGGTCACCGGGCCTGGTGTCACTTTAAAGAAGTAGTCCAGTTACACCTTTGTGGGCTTATAACTTGGCTTCTGAATGTCCTAGAGAGGTTAGGTTTGTTTTAGTGTACTCCAATCAAAAGCCCCTACAACCACAAAAAGGAATGGAGTCATTAGCACTTATGGTTTTTAAATGGCACCCAGAATTATGTTGCACGAAGCACAATTTCACATCATTCTGGGTTCATTTGTGTGAAAACAAGGTCCAATCAGGCTGAAACGTTACAGGAAGGTAGAATCTATTGAGTTGTAAGTGATCTGAACGTTTCATGATGATAGCACTTTCCTAAGGGGGTCAAACCATGTCCCAAAGGTCACCGGATCTGGTGTCACTTTAAAGAAGCAGTCCAGTTACACATTTGTGAGCTTATAACTTGGCTTCGGAATGTCCTAGAGAGATCAGGTTTGTTTTAATGTACTCCAATCAACAGCCCCTACAACTACAAAAAGGAATGGAGTCATTAGCACTTATGGTTTGTAAATGGCACCCAGAATTATGTTGCACGAAGCCCAATTTCACATCATTCTGGGTCCATTTGTGTGAAAACAAGGTCCAATCAGGCTGAAACGTTACAGGAAGGTAGAATCTATTGAGTTGTAAGTGATCTGAACGTTTCATGATGATAGCACTTTCCCAAGGGGGTCAAACCATGTCCCAAAGGTCACCGGATCTGGTGTCAATTTAAAGAAGTAGTTCAGTTACACATTTGTGGGCTTATAACTTGGCTTCTGAATGCCCTAGAGAGATCAGGTTTGTTTTAGTGTACTCCAATCAACAGCCCCTACAACCACAAAAAGGAATGGAGTCATTAGGACTTAAGGTTTGTAAATGGCACCCAGAATTATGTTGCACGAAGCACAATTTCACATCATTCTGGGTCCATTTGTGTGAAAAAAAGGTCCAATCAGGCTGAAACGCTACAAGAAGGTAGAATCTATTGAGTTGTAAGTGATCTGAACGTTTCAAGATGATCGCACATTCCTATAGGGGGTAAAACCATGTCCCAAAGGTCACCGGGCCTGGTGTCACTTTAAAGAAGTAGTCCAGTTACACCTTTGTGGGCTTATAACTTGGCTTCTGAATGTCCTAGAGAGGTCAGGTTTGTTTTAGTGTACTCCAATCAACAGCCCCTACAACCACAAAAAGGAATGGAGTCTTTAGCACTTATGGTTTGTAAATGGCACCCAGAATTATGTTGCACGAAGCACAATTTCACATCATTCTGGGTTCATTTGTGTGAAAACAAGGTCCAATCAGGCTGAAACGTTACAGGAATGTAGAATCTATTGAGTTGTAAGTGATCTGAACGTTTCATGATGATAGCACTTTCCTAAGGGGGTTAAACCATGTCCCAAATGTCACCGGATCTGGTGTCAATTTAAAGAAGTAGTCCAGTTACACATTTGTGGGCTTATAACTTGGCTTCTGAATGTCCTAGAGAAATCACGTTTGTTTTAGTGTACTCCAATCAACATCCCCTACAACCTCAAAAAGGAATGGAGCCATTAGCACTTATGGTTTTTAAATGGCACCCAGAATTATGCTAAACTAAGCACAATTTCACATCATTCTGGGTTCATTTGTGTGAAAACAAGGTCCAATAAGGCTGAAATGTTACAGGAAGGTAGAATCTATTTAGTTGTAATTGATCTAAACGTTTCATGATGATAGCACTTTCCTAAGGGGGACAAACCATGTCCCAAATGTCACCGGGCAAGGTGTCACTTTAAAGAAGTAGTCCAGTTACACCTTTGTGGGCTTATAACTTGGCTTCTGAATGTCCTAGAGAGGTTAGGTTTGTTTTAGTGTACTCCAATCAAAAGCCCCTACAACCGCAAAAAGGAATGGAGTCATTAGCACTTATGGTTTGTAAATGGCACCCAGAATTATGTTGGACAAAGCACAATTTCACATCATTCTGTGTTCATTTGTGTGAAAACAAGGTCCAATCAGGCTGAAACGTTACAGGAAGGTAGAATCTATTGAGTTGTAAGTGATCTGAACGTTTCATGATGATAGCACTTTCCTAAGGGGGTCAAACCATGTCCCAAAGGTCACCGGATCTGGTGTCAATTTAAAGAAGTAGTCCAGTTACACATTTGTGGGCTTATAACTTGGCTTCTGAATGTCCTAGAGAGATCAGGTTTGTTTTAATGTGCTCCAATCAACAGCCCCTACAACCACAAAAAGGAATGGAGTCATTAGCACTTATGGTTTGTAAATGGCACCCAGAATTATGTTGAACGAAGCACAATTTCATATCATTCTGGGTCCATTTGTGTGAAAACAAGGTCCAATCAGGCTGAAACGCCACAAGAAGGTAGAATCTATTGAGTTGTAAGTGATCTGAACGTTTCATGATGATAGCAGTTTCCTAAGGGGGTCAAACCATGTCCCAAAGGTCACCGTATCTGGTGTCAATTTGAAGAAGTAGTCCAGTTACACCTTTGTGGGCTTATAACTTGGCTTCTGAATATCCTAGAGAGATCAGGTTTGTTTTAGTGTACTCCAATCAACATCCCCTACAACCTCAAAAAGGAATGGAGTCATTAGCACTTATGGTTTTTAAATGGCACCCAGAATTATGTTGCACGAAGCACAATTTCACCTCATTCTGGGTTCATTTGTGTGAAAACAAGGTCCAATCAGGCTGAAACGTTACAGGAAGGTAGAATCTATTGAGTTGTAAGTGATCTGAACGTTTCATGATGATAGCACTTTCCTAAGGGGGTCAAACCATGTCCCAAAGGTCACCGGATCTGGTGTATATTTAAAGAAGTAGTCCAGTTACACATTTGTGGGCTTATAACTTGGCTTCTGAATGTCCTAGAGAGATCAGGTTTGTTTTAGTGTACTCCAATCAACAGCCCCTACAACCACAAAAAGGAATGGAGTCATTAGCACTTAAGGTTTGTAAATGGCACCCAGAATTATGTTGCACGAAGCACAATTTCACATCATTCTGGGTCCATTTGTGTGAAAACAAGGTCCAATCAGGCTGAAACGCTACAAGAAGGTAGAACCTATTGAGTTGTAAGTGATCTGAACGTTTCAAGATGATCGCACATTCCTATAGGGGGTAAAACCATGTCCCAAAGGTCACCGGGCCTGGTGTCTCTTTAAAGAAGTAGTCCAGTTACACCTTTGTGGGCTTATAACTTGGCTTCTGAATGTCCTAGAGAGGTTAGGTTTGTTTTAGTGTACTCCAATCAACAGCCCCTACAACCTCAAAAAGGAATGGAGTCATTAGCCTTATGGTTTGTAAATGGCACCCAGAATTATGTTGCATGAAGCACAATTTCACATCATTCTGGGTTCATTTGTGTGAAAACAAGGTCCAATCAGGCTGAAACGTTACAGGAAGGTAGAATCTATTGAGTTGTAAGTGATCTGAACGTTTCATGATGATAGCACTTTCCTAAGGGGGTCAAACCATGTCCCAAAGGTCACCGGATCTGGTGTATATTTAAAGAAGTAGTCCAGTTACACATTTGTGGGCTTATAACTTGGCTTCTGAATGTCCTAGAGAGATCAGGTTTGTTTTAGTTTACACCAATCAACAGCCCCTACAACCACAAAAAGGAATGGAGTCATTAGCACTTAAGGTTTGTAAATGGCACCCAGAATTATGTTGCACGAAGCACAATTTCACATCATTCTGGGTCCATTTGTGTGAAAACAAGGTCCAATCAGGCTGAAACGCTACAAGAAGGTAGAACCTATTGAGTTGTAAGTGATCTGAACGTTTCAAGATGATCGCACATTCCTATAGGGGGTAAAACCATGTCCCAAAGGTCACCGGGCCTGGTGTCTCTTTAAAGAAGTAGTCCAGTTACACCTTTGTGGGCTTATAACTTGGCTTCTGAATGTCCTAGAGAGGTTAGGTTTGTTTTAGTGTACTCCAATCAACAGCCCCTACAACCACAAAAAGGAATGGAGTCATTAGCCTTATGGTTTGTAAATCGCACCCAGAATTATGTTGCACGAAGCACAATTTCACATCATTCTGGGTTCATTTGTGTGAAAACAAGGTCCAATCAGGCTGAAACGTTACAGGAAGGTAGAATCTATTGAGTTGTAAGTGATCTGAACGTTTCATGATGATAGCACTTTCCTAAGGGGGTCAAACCATGTCCCAAAGGTCACCGGATCTGGTGTCAATTTAAAGAAGTAGTCCAGTTACACATTTGTGGGCTTATAACTTGGCTTCTGAATGTCCTAGAGAGATCAGGTTTGTTTTAGTGTACTCCAATCAACAGCCCCTACAACCACAAAAAGGAATGGAGTCATTAGCACTTATGGTTTGTAAATGGCACCCAGAATTATGTTGCACGAAGCACAATTTCACATCATTCTGTGTCCATTTGTGTGAAAACAAGGTCCAATCAGGCTGAAACGTTACAGGAAGGTAGAATCTATTGAGTTGTAAGTGATCTGAACGTTTCATGATGATCGCACATTCCTAAGGGGATCAAACCATGTCCCAAAGGTCACCGGATCTGGTGTCAATTTAAAGAAGTAGTCCAGTTACACATTTGTGGGCTTATAACTTGGCTTCTGAATGTCCTAGAGAGATCAGGTTTGTTTTAGTGTACTCCAATCAACAGCCCCTACAACCACAAAAAGGAATGGAGTCATTAGCACTTAAGGTTTGTAAATGGCACCCAGAATTATGTTGCACGAAGCACAATTTCACATCATTCTGGGTCCATTTGTGTGAAAACAAGGTCCAATCAGGCTGAAACGCTACAAGAAGGTAGAATCTATTGAGTTGTAAGTGATCTGAACGTTTCAAGATGATCGCACATTCCTATAGGGGGTAAAACCATGTCCCAAAGGTCACCGGGCCTGGTGTCACTTTAAAGAAGTAGTCCAGTTACACCTTTGTGGGCTTATAACTTGGCTTCTGAATGTCCTAGAGAGGTTAGGTTTGTTTTAGTGTTCTCCAATCAAAAGCCCCTACAACCACAAAAAGGAATGGAGTCATTGGCACTCATGGTTTGTAAATGGCACCCAGAATTATGCTGCACAAAGCAAAATTTCACATCATTCTGGGTTCATTTGTGTGAAAACAAGGTCCAATCAGGCTGAAACGTAACAGGAAGGTAGAATCTATTGAGTTGTAAGTGATCTGAACGTTTCATGATGATAGCACTTTCCTAAGGGGGTCAAACCATGTCCCAAAGGTCACCGGATCTGGTGTCAATTTAAAGTAGTCCAGTTACACATTTGTGGGCTTATAACTTGGCTTCTGAATGTCCTAGAGAGACCAGGTTTGTTTTAATGTACTCCAATCAACAGCCCCTACAACCACAAAAAGGAATGGAGTCATTAGCACTTATGGTTTGTAAATGGCACCCAGAATTATGTTGCACGAAGCACAATTTCACATCATTCTGGGTTCATTTGTGTGAAAACAAGGTCCAATCAGGCTGAAACGTTACAGGAAGGTAGAATCTATTGAGTTGAAAGTGATCTGAACGTTTCATGATGATAGCACTTTCCTAAGGGGGTCAAACCATGTCCCAAAGGTCACCGGATCTGGTGTATATTTAAAGAAGTAGTCCAGTTACACATTTGTGGGCTTATAACTTGGCTTCTGAATGTCCTAGAGAGATCAGGTTTGTTTTAGTGTACTCCAATCAACAGCCCCTACAACCACAAAAAGGAATAGAGTCATTAGCACTTAAGGTTTGTAAATGGCACCCAGAATTATGTTGCACGAAGCACAATTTCACATCATTCTGGGTCCATTTGTGTGAAAACAAGGTCCAATCAGGCTGAAACGTTACAGGAAGGTAGAATCTATTGAGTTGTAAGTGATCTGAACGTTTCATGATGATCGCACATTCCTAAGGGGATCAAACCATGTCCCAAAGGTCACCGGATCTGGTGTCAATTTAAAGAAGTAGTCCAGTTACACATTTGTGGGCTTATAACTTGGCTTTTGAATGTCCTAGAGAGATCAGGTTTGTTTTAGTGTACTCCAATTAACAGCCCCTACAACCACAAAAAGGAATGGAGTCATTAGCACTTAAGGTTTGTAAATGGCACCCAGAATTATGTTGCACAAAGCACAATTTCACATCATTCTGGGTCAATTTGTGTGAAAACAAGGTCCAATCAGGCTGAAACGCTACAAGAAGGTAGAATTTATTGAGTTGTAAGTGATCTGAATGTTTCATGATGATCGCAAATTCCTATAGGGGGTCAAACCATGTCCCAAAGGTCACCGGGCCTGGTGTCACTTTAAAGAAGTAGTCCAGTTACACCTTTGAGGTCTTATAACTTGGCTTCTGAATGTCCTAGAGAGATCAGGTTTGTTTTAGTGTACTCCAATCAACAGCCCCTACAACCTCAAAAAGGAATGGAGTCATTAGCACTTATGGTTTTTAAATGGCACCCAGAATTATGTTGCACGAAGCACAATTTCACATCATTCTGGGTTCATTTGTGTGAAAACAAGGTCCAATAAGGCTGAAATGTTACAGGAAGGTAGAATCTATTGAGTTGTAAGTGATCTGAACGTTTCATGATGATAGCACTTTCCTAAGGGGGTCAAACCATGTCCCAAAGGTCACCGGATCTGGTGTCAATTTAAAGAAGTAGTCCAGTTACACATTTGTGGGCTTATAACTTGGCTTCTGAATGTCGTAGAGAGATCAGGTTTGTTTTAATGTACTCCAATCAACAGCCCCTACAACCACAAAAAGGAATGGAGTCATTAGCACTTATGGTTTGTAAATGGCACCCAGAATTATGTTGCACGAAGCACAATTTCACATCATTCTGGGTTCATTTGTGTGAAAACAAGGTCGATTCAGGCTGAAACGCTACAAGAAGGTAGAATCTATTGAGTTGTAAGTGATCTGAACGTTTCATGATGATAGAACTTTCCTAAGGGGGTCAAACCATGTCCCAAAGGTCACCGGACCTGGTGTCACTTTAAAGAAGTAGTCCAGTTACACCTTTGTGGGCTTATAACTTGGCTTCTGAATGTCCTAGAGAGATCAGGTTTGTTTCAATGTACTCTAATCAACAGCCCCTACAACCACAAAAAGGAATTGAGTCATTAGCACTTATGGTTTGTAAATGGCACCCAGAATTATGTTGCACGAAGCACAATTTCACATCATTCTGGGTCCATTTGTGTGAAAACAAGGTCCAATCAGGCTGAAACGCTACAAGAAGGTAGAATCAATTGAGTTGTAAGTGATCTGAACGTTTCAAGATGATCACACATTCCTATAGGTGGTAAAACCATGTCCCAAAGGTCACCGGGCCTTGTGTCACTTTAAAGAAGTAGTCCAGTTACACCTTTGTGGGCTTATTACTTGGCTTCTGAATGTCCTAGAGAGGTTAGGTTTGTTTTAGTGTACTCCAATCAACAGCCCCTACAACCACAAAAAGGAATGGAGTCATTAGCACTTATGGTTTGTAAATGGCACCCAGAATTATGTTGCACGAAGCACAATTTCACATCATTCTGGGTTCATTTGTGTGAAAACAAGGTCCAATCAGGCTGAAACGTTACAGGAAGGTAGAATCTATTGAGTTGTAAGTGATCTGAACGTTTCATGATGAAGGCATTTTCCTAAGGGGGGTCAAACCATGTCCCAAAGGTCACCGGATCTGGTGTAAATTTAAAGAAGTAGTCCAGTTACACATTTGTGGGCTTATAACTTGGCTTCTGAATGTCCTAGAGAGATCAGGTTTGTTTTAGTGTACTCCAATCAACATCCTCTACAACCTCAAAAAGGAATGGAGTCATTAGCACTTATGGTTTTTAAATGGCACCCAGAATTATGCTGCACTAAGCACAATTTCACATCATTCTGGGTTCATTTGTGTGAAAACAAGGTCCAATCAGGCTGAAACGTTACAGGAAGGTAGAATCTATTGAGTTGTAAGTGATCTGAACGTTTCATGATGATAGCACTTTCCTAAGGGTGTCAAACCATGTCCCAAAGGTCACCGGATCTGGTGTCAATTTAAAGAAGTAGTCCAGTTACACATTTGTGGGCTCATAACTTGGCTTCTGAATGTCCTAGAGAGATCAGGTGTGTTTTAATGTACTCCAAACAACAGCCCCTACAACCACAAAAAGGAATGGAGTCATTAGCACTTATGTTCTGTAAATGGCACCCAGAATTATGTTGCACGAAGCACAATTTCACATCATTCTGGGTCCATTTGTGTGAAAACAAGGTCCAATAAGGCTGAAACGTTACAAGAAGGTAGAATCTATTGAGTTGTAAGTGATCTGAACGTTTCATGATGATCGCACATTCCTATAGGGGGTCAAACCATGTCCCAAAGGTCACCGGGCCTGGTGTCACTTTAAAGAAGTAGTCCAGTTACACCTTTGAGGGCTTATAACTTGGCTTCTGAATATCCTAGAGAGATCAGGTTTGTTTTAGTGTACTCCAATCAACAGCACCTACAACCTCAAAAAGGAATGGAGTCATTAGCACTTATGGTTTTTAAATGGCACCCAGAATTATGTTGCACGAAGCACAATTTCACATCATTCTGGGTTCATTTGTGTGAAAACAAGGTCCAATCAGGCTGAAATGTTACAGGAAGGTAGAATCTATTGAGTTGTAAGTGATCTGAACGTTTCATGATGATAGCACTTTCCTAAGGGGGTCAAACCATGTCCCAAAGGTCACCGGATCTGGTGTCAATTTAAAGAAGTAGTCCAGTTACACATTTGTGGGCTTATAACTTGGCTTCTGAATGTCCTAGAGAGATCAGGTTTGTTTTAGTGTACTCCAATCAACATCCTCTATAACCTCAAAAAGGAATGGAGTCATTAGCACTTATGGTTTTTAAATGGCACCCAGAATTATGCTGCACTAAGCACAATTTCACATCATTCTGGGTTCATTTGTGTGAAAACAAGAACCAATCAGGCTGAAACGTTACAGGAAGGTAGAATCTATTGAGTTGTAAGTGATCTGAACGTTTCATGATGATAGCACTTTCCTAAGGGTGTCAAACCATGTCCCAAAGGTCACCGGATCTGGTGTCAGTTTAAAGAAGTAGTCCAGTTACACATTTGTGGGCTCATAACTTGGCTTCTGAATGTCCTAGAGAGATCAGGTGTGTTTTAATGTACTCCAACCAACAGCCCCTACAACCACAAAAAGGAATGGAGTCATTAGCACTTATGTTTTGTAAATGGCACCCAGAATTATGTTGCACGAAGCACAATTTCACATCATTCTGGGTCCATTTGTGTGAAAACAAGGTCCAATAAGGCTGAAACGTTACAAGAAGGTAGAATCTATTGAGTTGTAAGTGATCTGAACGTTTCATGATGATCGCACATTCCTATAGGGGGTCAAACCATGTCTCAAAGGTCACCGGGCCTGGTGTCACTTTAAAGATGTAGTCCAGTTAGACCTTTGAGGGCTTATAACTTGGCTTCTGAATATCCTAGAGAGATCAGGTTTGTTTTAGTGTACTCCAATCAACAGCCCCTAAAACCTCAAAAAGGAATGGAGTCATTAGCACTTATGGTTTTTAAATGGCACCCAGAATTATGTTGCACGAAGCACAATTTCACATCATTCTGGGTTCATTTGTGTGAAAACAAGGTCCAATAAGGCTGAAATGTTACAGGAAGGTAGAATCTATTGAGTTGTAAGTGATCTGAACGTTTCATGATGATAGCACTTTCCTAAGGGGGTCAAACCATGTCCCAAAGGTCACCGGATCTGGTGTCAATTTAAAGAAGTAGTCCAGTTACACCTTAGTGGGCTTATAACCTGGCTTCTGAATGTCCTAGAGAGATCAGGTTTGTTTTAGTATACTCCAATAAACAGCCCCTACAACCACAAAAAGGAATGGAGTCATTAGCACTTATGGTTTTTAAATGGCACCCAGAATTATGTTGCACGAAGCACAATTTCACATCATTCTGGGTTCATTTGTGTGAAAACAAGGTCCAATCAGGCTGAAACGTTACAGGAAGGTAGAATCTATTGAGTTGTAAGTGATCTGAACGTTTCAAGATGATCGCACATTCCTATAGGGGGTCAAACCATGTCCCAAAGGTCACCGGGCCTGGTGTCACTTTAAAGAAGCAGTCCATTTACACCTTTGTGGGCTTATAACATGGCTTCTGAATGTCCTAGAGAGGTTAGGTTTGTTTTAGTGTTCTCCAATCACCAGCCCCTACAACCACAAAAAGGAATGGAGTCATTAGCACTTATGGTTTGTAAATGGCACCCAGAATTATGTTGCACGAAGCACAATTTCACATCATTCTGGGTTCATTTGTGTAAAAACAAGGTCCAATCAGGCTGAAACGTTACAGGAAGGTAGAATCTATTGAGTTGTAAGTGATCTGAACGTTTCATGATGATAGCGCTTTCCTAAGGGGGTCAAACCATGTCCCAAAGGTCACCGGGCCTGGTGTCACTTTAAAGAAGTAGTCCAGTTACACCCTTGTGGGCTTATAACTTGGCTTCTGAATGTCCTAGAGAGGTTAGGTTTGTTTTAGTGTACTCCAATCAACAGCCCCTACAATCACAAAAAGGAATGGAGTCATTAGCACTTAAGGTTTGTAAATGGCACCCAGAATTATGTTGCACGAAGCACAATTTCACATCATTCTGGGTCCATTTGTGTGAAAACAAGGTCCAATCAGGCTGAAACGCTACAAGAAGGTAGAATCTATTGAGTTGTAAATGATCTGAACGTTTCAATCTGATCGCACATTCCTATAGTGGGTAAAACCATGTCCCAAAGGTCACCGGGCCTCGTGTCACTTTAAAGAAGTAGTCCAGTTACACCTTTGAGGGCTTATAACATGGCTTCTGAATGTCCTAGAGAGGTTAGGTTTGTTTTAGTGTTCTCCAATCACCAGCCCCTACAACCACAAAAAGGAATGGAGTCATTAGCACTTATGGTTTGTAAATGGCACCCAGAATTATGTTGCACGAAGCACAATTTCACATCATTCTGGGTTCATTTGTGTGAAAACAAGGTCCAATCAGGCTGAAACGTTACAGGAAGGTTGAATCTATTGAGTTGTAAGTGATCTGAACGTTTCATGATGATAGCACTTTCCTAAGGGGGTCAAACCATGTCCCAAAGGTCACCGGGCCTGGTGTCACTTTAAAGAAGTAGTCCAGTTACACCTTTGTGGGCTTATAACTTGGCTTCTGAATGTCCTAGAGAGGTTAGGTTTGTTTTAGTGTACTCCAATCAACAGCCCCTACAACCACAAAAAGGAATGGAGTCATTAGCACTTAAGGTTTGTAAATGGCACCCAGAATTATGTTGCACGAAGCACAATTTCACATCATTCTGGGTTCATTTGTGTGAAAACAAGGTCCAATCAGGCTGAAACGTTACAGGAAGGTAGAATCTATTGAGTTGTAAGTGATCTGAACGTTTCATGATGATAGCGCTTTCCTAAGGGGGTCAAACCATGTCCCAAAGGTCACCGGGCCTGGTGTCACTTTAAAGAAGTAGTCCAGTTACACCCTTGTGGGCTTATAACTTGGCTTCTGAATGTCCTAGAGAGGTTAGGTTTGTTTTAGTGTACTCCAATCAACAGCCCCTACAATCACAAAAAGGAATGGAGTCATTAGCACTTAAGGTTTGTAAATGGCACCCAGAATTATGTTGCACGAAGCACAATTTCACATCATTCTGGGTCCATTTGTGTGAAAACAAGGTCCAATCAGGCTGAAACGCTACAAGAAGGTAGAATCTATTGAGTTGTAAGTGATCTGAACGTTTCAAGATGATCGCACATTCCTATAGTGGGTAAAACCATGTCCCAAAGGTCACCGGGCCTGGTGTCACTTTAAAGAAGTAGTCCAGTTACACCTTTGAGGGCTTATAACATGGCTTCTGAATGTCCTAGAGAGGTTAGGTTTGTTTTAGTGTTCTCCAATCACCAGCCCCTACAACCACAAAAAGGAATGGAGTCATTAGCACTTATGGTTTGTAAATGGCACCCAGAATTATGTTGCACGAAGCACAATTTCAAATCATTCTGGGTTCATTTGTGTGAAAACAAGGTCCAATCAGGCTGAAACGTTACAGGAAGGTTGAATCTATTGAGTTGTAAGTGATCTGTACGTTTCATGATCATAGCACTTTCCTAAGGGGGTCAAACCATGTCCCAAAGGTCACCGGGCCTGGTGTCACTTTAAAGAAGTAGTCCAGTTACACCTTTGTGGGCTTATAACTTGGCTTCTGAATGTCCTAGAGAGGTTAGGTTTGTTTTAGTGTACTCCAATCAACAGCCCCTACAACCACAAAAAGGAATGGAGTCATTAGCACTTAAGGTTTGTAAATGGCACCCAGAATTATGTTGCACGAAGCACAATTTCACATCATTCTGGGTCCATTTGTGTGAAAACAAGGTCCAATCAGGCTGAAACGCTACAAGAAGGTAGAATCTATTGAGTTGTAAGTGATCTGAACGTTTCAAGATGATCGCACATTCCTATAGGGGGTAAAACCATGTCCCAAAGGTCACCGGGCCTGGTGTCACTTTAAAGAAGTAGTCCAGTTACACCTTTGAGGGCTTATAACTTGGCTTCTGAATGTCCTAGAGAGATCAGGTTTGTTTTAGTGTACTCCAATCAACAGCCCCTACAACCTCAAAAAGGAATGGAGTCATTATTTCTTATGGTTTTTAAATCGCACCCAGAATTATGTTGCATGAAGCACAATTTCACATCATTCTGGGTTCATTTGTGTGAAAACAAGGTCCAATCAGGCTGAAATGTTACAGGAAGGTAGAATCTATTGAGTTGTAAGTGATCTGAACGTTTCATGATGATAGCACTTTCCTAAGGGGGTCAAACCATGTCCCAAAGGTCACCGGATCTGGTGTCAATTTAAAGAAGTAGTCCAGTTACACATTTGTGGGCTCATAACTTGGCTTCTGAATGTCCTAGAGAGATCAGGTGTGTTTTAATGTACTCCAACCAACAGCCCCTACAACCACAAAAAGGAATGGAGTCATTAGCACTTATGGTTTTTAAATGGCACCCAGAATTATGTTGCACGAAGCACAATTTCACATCATTCTGGGTTCATTTGTGTGAAAACAAGGTCCAATCGGGCTGAAACGTTACAGGAAGGTAGAATCTATTGAGTTGTAAGTGATCTGAACGTTTCAAGATGATCGCACATTCCTATAGGGGGTCAAACCATGTCCCAAAGGTCACCGGGCCTGGTGTCACTTTAAAGAAGCAGTCCAGTTACACCATTGTGGGCTTATAACATGGCTTCTGAATGTCCTAGAGAGGTTAGGTTTGTTTTAGTGTTCTCCAATCACCAGCCCCTACAACCACAAAAAGGAATGGAGTCATTAGCACTTATGGTTTGTAAATTGCACCCAGAATTATGTTGCACGAAGCACAATTTCACATCATTCTGGGTTCATTTGTGTGAAAACAAGGTCCAATCAGGCTGAAACGTTACAGTAAGGTAGAATCTATTGAGTTGTAAGTGATCTGAACGTTTCATGATGATAGCGCTTTCCTAAGGGGGTCAAACCATGTCCCAAAGGTCACCGGATCTGGTGTCAATTTAAAGAAGTAGTCCAGTTACACCTTTGTGGGCTTATAACTTGGCTTCTGAATGTCCTAGAGAGATCAGGTTTGTTTTAGTGTACTCCAATAAACATCCTCTATAACCTCAGAAAAGGAATGGAGTCATTAGCACTTATGGTTTTTAAATGGCACCCAGAATTATGCTGCACTAAGCACAATTTCACATCATTCTGGGTTCATTTGTGTGAAAACAAGGTCCAATCAGGCTGAAACGTTACAGGAAGGTAGAATCTATTGAGTTGTAAGTGATCTTAACGTTTCATGATGATAGCACTTTTCTAAGGGTGTCAAACCATGTCCCAAAGGTCACCGGATCTGGTGTCAATTTAAAGAAGTAGTCCAGTTACACATTTGTGGGCTCATAACTTGGCTTCTGAATGTCCTAGAGAGATCAGGTGTGTTTTAATGAACTCCAACCAACAGCCCCTACAACCACAAAAAGGAATGGAGTCATTAGCACTTATGGTTTTTAAATGGCACCCAGAATTATGTTGCACGAAGCACAATTTCACATCATTCTGGGTTCATTTGTGTGAAAACAAGGTCCAATCGGGCTGAAACGTTACAGGAAGGTAGAATCTATTGAGTTGTAATTGATCTGAACGTTTCAAGATGATCGCACATTCCTATAGGGGGTCAAATCATGTCCCAAAGGTCACCGGGCCTGGTGTCACTTTAAAGAAGCAGTCCAGTTACACCTTTGTGGGCTTATAACATGGCTTCTGAATGTCCTAGAGAGGTTAGGTTTGTTTTAGTGTTCTCCAATCACCAGATCTACAACCACAAAAAGGAATGGAGTCATTAGCACTTATGGTTTGTAAATGGCACCCAGAATTATGTTGCACGAAGCACAATTTCACATCATTCTGGGTTCATTTGTGTGAAAACAAGGTCCAATCAGGCTGAAACGTTACATTAAGGTAGAATCTATTGAGTTGTAAGTGATCTGAACGTTTCATGATGATAGCGCTTTCCTAAGGGGGTCAAACCATGTCCCAAAGGTCACCGGGCCTGGTGTCACTTTAAAGAAGTAGTCCAGTTACACCCTTGTGGGCTTATAACTTGGCTTCTGAATGTCCTAGAGAGGTTAGGTTTGTTTTAGTGTACTCCAATCAACAGCCCCTACAACCACCAAAAGGAATGGAGTCATTAGCACTTATGGTTTTTAAATGGCACCCAGAATTATGTTGCACGAAGCACAATTTCACATCATTCTGGGTTCATTTGTGTGAAAACAAGGTCCAATCAGGCTGAAACGTTACAGGAAGGTAGAATCTATTGAGTTGTAAGTGATCTGAACGTTTCATCACGATAGCACTTTCCTAAGGGGGTCAAACCATGTCCCAAAGGTCACCGGATCTGGTGTCAATTTAAAGAAGTAGTCCAGTTACACATTTGTGGGCTTATAACTTGGCTTCTGAATGTCCTAGAGAGATCAGGTTTGTTTTAGTGTACTCCAATCAACAGCCCCTACAACCACAAAAAGGAATGGAGTCATTAGCACTTATGGTTTGTAAATGGCACCCAGAATTATGTTGCACGAAGCACAATTTCACATCATTCTGGGTTCATTTGTGTGAAAACAAGGTCCAATCAGGCTGAAACGTTACAGGAAGGTTGAATCTATTGAGTTGTAAGTGATCTGAACGTTTCATGATGATAGCACTTTCCTAAGGGGGTCAAACCATGTCCCAAAGGTCACCGGGCCTGGTGTCACTTTAAAGAAGTAGTCCAGTTACACCTTTGTGGGCTTATAACTTGGCTTCTGAATGTCCTAGAGAGGTTAGGTTTGTTTTAGTGTACTCCAATCAACAGCCCCTACAACCACAAAAAGGAATGGAGTCATTAGCACTTAAGGTTTGTAAATGGCACCCAGAATTATGTTGCACGAAGCACAATTTCACATCATTCTGGGTCCATTTGTGTGAAAACAAGGTCCAATCAGGCTGAACCGCTACAAGAAGGTAGAATCTATTGAGTTGTAAGTGATCTGAACGTTTCAAGATGATCGCACATTCCTATAGGGGGTAAAACCATGTCCCAAAGGTCACCGGGCCTGGTGTCACTTTAAAGAAGTAGTCCAGTTACACCTTTGAGGGCTTATAACTTGGCTTCTGAATGTCCTAGAGAGATCAGGTTTGTTTTAGTGTACTCCAATCAACAGCCCCTACAACCTCAAAAAGGAATGGAGTCATTAGCACTTATGGTTTTTAAATCGCACCCAGAATTATGTTGCATGAAGCACAATTTCACATCATTCTGGGTTCATTTGTGTGAAAACAAGGTCCAATCAGGCTGAAATGTTACAGGAAGGTAGAATCTATTGAGTTGTAAGTGATCTGAACGTTTCATGATGATAGCACTTTCCTAAGGGGGTCAAACCATGTCCCAAAGGTCACCGGATCTGGTGTCAATTTAAAGAAGTAGTCCAGTTACACATTTAAGGGCTTATAACTTGGCTTCTGAATGTCCTAGAGAGATCAGGTTTGTTTTAGTGTACTCCAATCAACAGCCCCTACAACCACAAAAAGGAATGGGGTCATTAGCACTTATGGTTTGTAAATGGCACCAAGAATTATGTTGCACGAAGCACAATTTCACATCATTCTGGGTCCATTTGTGTGAAAACAAGGTCCAATCAGGCTGAAACGCTACAAGAAGGTAGAATCAATTGAGTTGTAAGTGATCTGAACGTTTCAAGATGATCGCACATTCCTATAGGGGGTAAAACCATGTCCCAAAGGTCACCGGGCCTGGTGTCACTTTAAAGAAGTAGTCCAGTTACTCCTTTGTGGGCTTATAACTTGGCTTCTGAATGTCCTAGAGAGGTTAGATTTGTTTTAGTGTACTCCAATCAACAGCCCCTACAACCACAAAAAGGAATGGAGTCATTAGCACTTATGAATTGTAAATGGCACCCAGAATTATGTTGCACGAAGCACAATTTCACATCATTCTGGGTTCATTTGTGTGAAAACAAGGTCCAATCAGGCTGAAACGTTACAGGAAGGTAGAATCTATTGAGATGTAAGTGATCTGAACGTTTCATGATGATAGCACTTTCCTAAGGGGGTCAAACCATGTCCCAAAGGTCACCGGATCTGGTGCCAATTTAAAGAAGTAGTCCAGTTACACATTTGTGGGCTTATAACTTGGCTTCTGAATGTCCTAGAGAGATCAGGTTTGTTTTAATGTACTCCAACCAACAGCCCCTACTACCACAAAAAGGAATGGAGTCATTAGCACTTATGGTTTGTAAATGGCACCCAGAATTATTTTGTACGAAGCACAATTTCACATCATTCTGGGTCCATTTGTGTGAAAACAAGGTCCAATAAGGCTGAAACGTTACAAGAAGGTAGAATCTATTGAGTTGTAAGTGATTTGAACGTTTCATGATGATCGCACATTCCTATAGGGGGTCAAACCATGTCCCAAAGGTCACCGGGCCTGGTGTCACTTTAAAGAAGTAGTCCAGTTACACCTTTGAGGGCTTATAACTTGGCTTCTGAATATCCTAGAGAGATCAGGTTTGTTTTAGTGTACTCCAATCAACAGCCCCTACAACCTCAAAAAGGAATGGAGTCATTAGCACTTATGGTTTTTAAATGGCATCCAGAATTATGTTGCACGAAGCACAATTTCACATCATTCTGGGTTCATTTGTGTGAAAACAAGGTCCAATCAGGCTGAAATGTTACAGGAAGGTAGAATCTATTGAGTTGTAAGTGATCTGAACGTTTCATGATGATAGCACTTTCCTAAGGGGGTCAAACCATGTCCCAAATGTCACCGGATCTGTTGTCAATTTAAAGAAGTAGTCCAGTTAAACCTTTGTGGGCTTATAACTTGGCTTCTGAATGTCCTAGAGAGATCAGGTTTGTTTTAGTATACTCCAATCAACAGCCCCTACAACCACAAAAAGGAATGGAGTCATTAGCACTTATGGTTTTTAAATGGCACCCAGAATTATGTTGCACGAAGCACAATTTCACATCATTCTGGGTTCATTTGTGTGAAAACAAGGTCAAATAGGGCTGAAACGTTACAGGAAGGTAGAATCTATTGAGTTGTAAGTGATCTGAACGTTTCAAGATGATCGCACATTCCTATAGGGGGTCAAACCATGTCCCAAAGGTCACCGGGCCTGGTGTCACTTTAAAGAAGCAGTCCAGTTACACCTTTGTGGGCTTATAACATGGCTTCTGAATGTCCTAGAGAGGTTAGGTTTGTTTTAGTGTTCTCCAATCACCAGCCCCTACAACCACAAAAAGGAATGGAGTCATTAGCACTTATGGTTTGTAAATGGCACCCAGAATTATGTTGCACGAAGCACAATTTCACATCATTCTGGGTTCATTTGTGTGAAAACAAGGTCCAATCAGGCTGAAACGTTACAGGAAGGTAGAATCTATTGAGTTGTAAGTGATCTGAACGTTTCATGATGATAGCACTTTCCTAAGGGGGTCAAACCATGTCCCAAAGGTCACCGGGCCTGGTGTCACTTTAAAGAAGTAGTCCAGTTACACCTGTGTGGGCTTACAACTTGGCTTCTGAATGTCCTAGAGAGGTTAGGTTTGTTTTAGTGTACTCCAATCAACAGCCCCTACAACCACAAAAAGGAATGGAGTCATTAGCACTTAAGGTTTGTAAATGGCACCCAGAATTATGTTGCACGAAGCACAATTTCACATCATTCTGGGTCCATTTGTGTGAAAACAAGGTCCAATCAGGCTGAAACGCTACAAGAAGGTAGAATCTATTGAGTTGTAAGTGATCTGAACGTTTCAAGATGATCGCACATTCCTATAGGGGGTAAAACCATGTCCCAAAGGTCACCGGGCCTGGTGTCACTTTAAAGAAGTAGTCCAGTTACACCTTTGAGGGCTTATAACTTGGCTTCTGAATGTCCTAGAGAGATCAGGTTTGTTTTAGTGTACTCCAATCAACAGCCCCTACAACCACAAAAAGGAATGGAGTCATTAGCACTTATGGTTTTTAAATGGCACCCAGATTTATGTTGCACGAAGCACAATTTCACATCATTCTGGGTTCATTTGTGTGAAAACAAGGTCCAATCAGGCTGAAATGTTACAGGAAGGTAGAATCTATTGAGTTGTAAGTGATCTGAACGTTTCATGATGATAGCACTTTCCTAAGGGGGTCAAACCATGTCCCAAAGGTCACCGGATCTGGTGTCAATTTAAAGAAGTAGTCCAGTTACACCTTTGTGGGCTTATAACTTGGCTTCTGAATGTCCTAGAGAGATCAGGTTTGTTTTAGTATACTCCAATCAACAGCCCCTACAACCACAAAAAGGAATGGAGTCATTAGCACTTAAGGTTTGTAAATGGCACCCAGAATTATGTTGCACGAAGCACAATTTCACATCATTCTGGGTCCATTTGTGTGAAAACAAGGTCCAATCAGGCTGAAACGCTACAAGAAGGTAGAATCTATAGAGTTGTAAGTGATCTGAACGTTTCAAGATGATCGCACATTCCTATAGTGGGTAAAACCATGTCCCAAAGGTCACCGGGCCTGGTGTCATTTTAAAGAAGTAGTCCAGTTACACCTTTGAGGGCTTATAACATGGCTTCTGAATGTCCTAGAGAGGTTAGGTTTGTTTTAGTGTTCTCCAATCACCAGCCCCTACAACCACAAAAAGGAATGGAGTCATTAGCACTTATGGTTTGTAAATGGCACCCAGAATTATGTTGCACGAAGCACAATTTCACATCATTCTGGGTTCATTTGTGTGAAAACAAGGTCCAATCAGGCTGAAACGTTACAGGAAGGTTGAATCTATTGAGTTGTAAGTGATCTGAACGTTTCATGATGATAGCACTTTCCTAAGGGGGTCAAACCATGTCCCAAAGGTCACCGGATCTGGTGTCACTTTAAAGAAGTAGTCCAGTTACACCTTTGTGGGCTTATAACTTGGCTTCTGAATGTCCTAGAGAGGTTAGGTTTGTTTTAGTGTACTCCAATCAACAGCCCCTACAACCACAAAAAGGAATGGAGTAATTAGCACTTAAGGTTTGTAAATGGCACCCAGAATTATGTTGCACGAAGCACAATTTCACATCATTCTGGGTCCATTTGTGTGAAAACAAGGTCCAATCAGGCTGAAACGCTACAAGAAGGTAGAATCTATTGAGTTGTAAGTGATCTGAACGTTTCAAGATGATCGCACATTCCTATAGGGGGTAAAACCATGTCCCAAAGGTCACCGGGCCTGGTGTCACTTTAAAGAAGTAGTCCAGTTACACCTTTGAGGGCTTATAACTTGGCTTCTGAATGTCCTAGAGAGATCAGGTTTGTTTTAGTGTACTCCAATCAACAGTCCCTACAACCTCAAAAAAGAATGGAGTCATTAGCACTTATGGTTTTTAAATCGCACCCAGAATTATGTTGCATGAAGCACAATTTCACATCATTCTGGGTTCATTTGTGTGAAAACAAGGTCCAATCAGGCTGAAATGTTACAGGAAGGTAGAATCTATTGAGTTGTAAGTGATCTGAACGTTTCATGATGATAGCACTTTCCTAAGGGGGTCAAACCATGTCCCAAAGGTCACCGGATCTGGTGTCCATTTAAAGAAGTAGTCCAGTTACACCTTTGTGGGCTTATAACTTGGCTTCTGAATGTCCTAGAGAGATCAGGTTTGTTTTAGTATACTCCAATCAACAGCCCCTACAACCACCAAAAGGAATGGAGTCATTAGCACTTATGGTTTTTAAATGGCACCCAGAATTATGTTGCACGAAGCACAATTTCACATCATTCTGGGTTCATTTGTGTGAAAACAAGGTCCAATCAGGCTGAAACGTTACAGGAAGGTAGAATCTATTGAGTTGTAAGTGATCTGAACGTTTCATGATGATAGCACTTTCCTAAGGGGGTCAAACCATGTCCCAAAGGTCACCGGATCTGGTGTCCATTTAAAGAAGTAGTCCAGTTACACCTTTGTGGGCTTATAACTTGGCTTCTGAATGTCCTAGAGAGATCAGGTTTGTTTTAGTATACTCCAATCAACAGCCCCTACAACCACAAAAAGGAATGGAGTCATTAGCACTTATGGTTTTTAAATGGCACCCAGAATTATGTTGCACGAAGCACAATTTCACATCATTCTGGGTTCATTTGTGTGAAAACAAGGTCCAATCAGGCTGAAACGTTACAGGAAGGTAGAATCTATTGAGTTGTAAGTGATCTGAACGTTTCATCATGATAGCACTTTCCTAAGGGGGTCGAACCATGTCCCAAAGGTCACCGGATCTGGTGTCAATTTAAAGAAGTAGTCCAGTTACACATTTGTGGGCTTATAACTTGGCTTCTGAATGTCCTAGAGAGATCAGGTTTTTTTAGTGTACATCATTCTGAGTTCATTTGTGTGAAAACAAGGTCAAATAGGGCTGAAACGTTACAGGAAGGTAGAATCTATTGAGTGATCTGAACGTTTCAAGATGATCGCACATTCCTATAGGGGGTCAAACCATGTCCCAAAGGTCACCGGGCCTGGTGTCACTTTAAAGAAGCAGTCCAGTTACACCTTTGTGGGCTTATAACATGGCTTCTGAATGTCCTAGAGAGGTTAGGTTTGTTTTAGTGTTCTCCAATCACCAGCCCCTACAACCACAAAAAGGAATGGATTCATTAGCACTTATGGTTTGTAAATGGCACCCAGAATTATGTTGCACGAAGCACAATTTCACATCATTCTGGGTTCATTTGTGTGAAAACAAGGTCCAATCAGGCTGAAACGTTACAGGAAGGTTGAATCTATTGAGTTGTAAGTGATCTGAACGTTTCATGATGATAGCACTTTCCTAAGGGGGTCAAACCATGTCCCAAAGGTCACCGGGCCTGGTGTCACTTTAAAGAAGTAGTCCAGTTACACCTTTGTGGGCTTATAACTTGGCTTCTGAATGTCCTAGAGAGGTTAGGTTTGTTTTAGTGTACTCCAATCAACAGCCCCTACAACCACAAAAAGGAATGGAGTAATTAGCACTTAAGGTTTGTAAATGGCACCCAGAATTATGTTGCACGAAGCACAATTTCACATCATTCTGGGTCCATTTGTGTGAAAACAAGGTCCAATCAGGCTGAAACGCTACAAGAAGGTAGAATCTATTGAGTTGTAAGTGATCTGAACGTTTCAAGATGATCGCACATTCCTATAGGGGGTAAAACCATGTCCCAAAGGTCACCGGGCCTGGTGTCACTTTAAAGAAGTAGTCCAGTTACACCTTTGAGGGCTTATAACTTGGCTTCTGAATGTCCTAGAGAGATCAGGTTTGTTTTAGTGTACTCCAATCAACAGTCCCTACAACCTCAAAAAAGAATGGAGTCATTAGCACTTATGGTTTTTAAATCGCACCCAGAATTATGTTGCATGAAGCACAATTTCACATCATTCTGGGTTCATTTGTGTGAAAACAAGGTCCAATCAGGCTGAAATGTTACAGGAAGGTAGAATCTATTGAGTTGTAAGTGATCTGAACGTTTCATGATGATAGCACTTTCCTAAGGGGGTCAAACCATGTCCCAAAGGTCACCGGATCTGGTGTCCATTTAAAGAAGTAGTCCAGTTACACCTTTGTGGGCTTATAACTTGGCTTCTGAATGTCCTAGAGAGATCAGGTTTGTTTTAGTATACTCCAATCAACAGCCCCTACAACCACCAAAAGGAATGGAGTCATTAGCACTTATGGTTTTTAAATGGCACCCAGAATTATGTTGCACGAAGCACAATTTCACATCATTCTGGGTTCATTTGTGTGAAAACAAGGTCCAATCAGGCTGAAACGTTACAGGAAGGTAGAATCTATTGAGTTGTAAGTGATCTGAACGTTTCATGATGATAGCACTTTCCTAAGGGGGTCAAACCATGTCCCAAAGGTCACCGGATCTGGTGTCCATTTAAAGAAGTAGTCCAGTTACACCTTTGTGGGCTTATAACTTGGCTTCTGAATGTCCTAGAGAGATCAGGTTTGTTTTAGTATACTCCAATCAACAGCCCCTACAACCACAAAAAGGAATGGAGTCATTAGCACTTATGGTTTTTAAATGGCACCCAGAATTATGTTGCACGAAGCACAATTTCACATCATTCTGGGTTCATTTGTGTGAAAACAAGGTCCAATCAGGCTGAAACGTTACAGGAAGGTAGAATCTATTGAGTTGTAAGTGATCTGAACGTTTCATCATGATAGCACTTTCCTAAGGGGGTCGAACCATGTCCCAAAGGTCACCGGATCTGGTGTCAATTTAAAGAAGTAGTCCAGTTACACATTTGTGGGCTTATAACTTGGCTTCTGAATGTCCTAGAGAGATCAGGTTTTTTTAGTGTACATCATTCTGAGTTCATTTGTGTGAAAACAAGGTCAAATAGGGCTGAAACGTTACAGGAAGGTAGAATCTATTGAGTGATCTGAACGTTTCAAGATGATCGCACATTCCTATAGGGGGTCAAACCATGTCCCAAAGGTCACCGGGCCTGGTGTCACTTTAAAGAAGCAGTCCAGTTACACCTTTGTGGGCTTATAACATGGCTTCTGAATGTCCTAGAGAGGTTAGGTTTGTTTTAGTGTTCTCCAATCACCAGCCCCTACAACCACAAAAAGGAATGGATTCATTAGCACTTATGGTTTGTAAATGGCACCCAGAATTATGTTGCACGAAGCACAATTTCACATCATTCTGGGTTCATTTGTGTGAAAACAAGGTCCAATCAGGCTGAAAAGTTACAGGAAGGTAGAATCTATTGAGTTGTAAGTGATCTGAACGTTTCATGATGATAGCACTTTCCTAAGGGGGTCAAACCATGTCCCAAAGGTCACCGGGCCTGGTGTCACTTTAAAGAAGTAGTCCAGTTACACCTTTGTGGGCTTATAACTTGGCTTCTGAATGTCCTAGAGAGGTTAGGTTTGTTTTAGTGTACTCCAATCAACAGCCCCTACAACCACAAAAAGGAATGGAGTCATTAGCACTTAAGGTTTGTAAATGGCACCCAGAATTATGTTGCACGAAGCACAATTTCACATCATTCTGGGTCCATTTGTGTGAAAACAAGGTCCAATCAGGCTGAAACGCTACAAGAAGGTAGAATCTATTGAGTTGTAAGTGATCTGAACGTTTCAAGATGATCGCACATTCCTATAGGGGGTAAAACCATGTCGCAAAGGTCACCGGGCCTGGTGTCACTTTAAAGAAGTAGTCCAGTTACACCTTTGAGGGCTTATAACTTGGCTTCTGAATGTCCTAGAGAGATCAGGTTTGTTTTAGTGTACTCCAATCAACAGCCCCTACAACCACAAAAAGGAATGGAGTCATTAGCACTTATGGTTTTTAAATGGCACCCAGATTTATGTTGCACGAAGCACAATTTCACATCATTCTGGGTTCATTTGTGTGAAAACAAGGTCCAATCAGGCTGAAATGTTACAGGAAGGTAGAATCTATTGAGTTGTAAGTGATCTGAACGTTTCATGATGATAGCACTTTCCTAAGGGGGTCAAACCATGTCCCAAAGGTCACCGGATCTGGTGTCAATTTAAAGAAGTAGTCCAGTTACACCTTTGTGGGCTTATAACTTGGCTTCTGAATGTCCTAGAGAGATCAGGTTTGTTTTAGTATACTCCAATCAACAGCCCCTACAACCACAAAAAGGAATGGAGTCATTAGCACTTAAGGTTTGTAAATGGCACCCAGAATTATGTTGCACGAAGCACAATTTCACATCATTCTGGGTCCATTTGTGTGAAAACAAGGTCCAATCAGGCTGAAACGCTACAAGAAGGTAGAATCTATTGAGTTGTAAGTGATCTGAACGTTTCAAGATGATCGCACATTCCTATAGTGGGTAAAACCATGTACCAAAGGTCACCGGGCCTGGTGTCACTTTAAAGAAGTAGTCCAGTTACACATTTGAGGGCTTATAACATGGCTTCTGAATGTCCTAGAGAGGTTAGGTTTGTTTTAGTGTTCTCCAATCACCAGCCCCTACAACCACAAAAAGGAATGGAGTCATTAGCACTTATGGTTTGTAAATGGCACCCAGAATTATGTTGCACGAAGCACAATTTCACATCATTCTGGGTTCTTTTGTGTGAAAACAAGGTCCAATCAGGCTGAAACGTTACAGGAAGGTTGAATCTATTGAGTTGTAAGTGATCTGAACGTTTCATGATGATAGCACTTTCCTAAGGGCGTCAAACCATGTCCCAAAGGTCACCGGGCCTGGTGTCACTTTAAAGAAGTAGTCCAGTTACACCTTTGTGGGCTTATAACTTGACTTCTGAATGTCCTAGAGAGGTTAGGTTTGTTTTAGTGTACTCCAATCAACAGCCCCTACAACCACAAAAAGGAATGGAGTCATTAGCACTTAAGGTTTGTAAATGGCACCCAGAATTATGTTGCACGAAGCACAATTTCACATCATTCTGGGTCCATTTGTGTGAAAACAAGGTCCAATCAGGCTGAAACGCTACAAGAAGGTAGAATCTATTGAGTTGTAAGTGATCTGAACGTTTCAAGATGATCGCACATTCCTATAGGGGGTAAAACCATGTCCCAAAGGTCACCGGGCCTGGTGTCACTTTAAAGAAGTAGTCCAGTTACACCTTTGAGGGCTTATAACTTGGCTTCTGAATGTCCTAGAGAGATCAGGTTTGTTTTAGTGTACTCCAATCAACAGCCCCTACAACCTCAAAAAAGAATGGAGTCATTAGCACTTATGGTTTTTAAATCGCACCCAGAATTATGTTGCATGAAGCACAATTTCACATCATTCTGGGTTCATTTGTGTGAAAACAAGGTCCAATCAGGCTGAAATGTTACAGGAAGGTAGAATCTATTGAGTTGTAAGTGATCTGAACGTTTCATGATGATAGCACTTTCCTAAGGGGGTCAAACCATGTCCCAAAGGTCACCGGATCTGGTGTCCATTTAAAGAAGTAGTCCAGTTACACCTTTGTGGGCTTATAACTTGGCTTCTGAATGTCCTAGAGAGATCAGGTGTGTTTTAATGTACTCCAACCAACAACCCCTACAACCACAAAAAGGAATGGAGTCATTAGCACTTATGGTTTTTAAATGACACTTAGAATTATGTTGCACGAAGCACAATTTCACATCATTCTGGGTTCATTTGTGTGAAAACAAGGTCCAATCGGGCTGAAACGTTACAGGAAGGTAGAATCTATTGAGTTGTAAGTGATCTGAACGTTTCAAGATGATCGCACATTCCTATAGGGGGTCAAACCATGTCCCAAAGGTCACCGGGCCTGGTGTCACTTTAAAGAAGCAGTCCAGTTACACCTTTGTGGGCTTATAACATGGCTTCTGAATGTCCTAGAGAGGTTAGGTTTGTTTTAGTGTTCTCCAATCACCAGCCCCTACAACCACAAAAAGGAATGGAGTCATTAGCACTTATGGTTTGTAAATGGCACCCAGAATTATGTTGCACGAAGCACAATTTCACATCATTCTGGGTTCATTTGTGTGAAAACAAGGTCCAATCAGGCTGAAACGTTACAGTAAGGTAGAATCTATTGAGTTGTAAGTGATCTGAACGTTTCATGATGATAGCGCTTTCCTAAGGGGGTCAAACCATGTCCCAAAGGTCACCGGGCCTGGTGTCACTTTAAAGAAGTAGTCCAGTTACACCCTTGTGGGCTTATAACTTGGCTTCTGAATGTCCTAGAGAGGTTAGGTTTGTTTTAGTGTACTCCAATCAACAGCCCCTACAACCACCAAAAGGAATGGAGTCATTAGCACTTATGGTTTTTAAATGGCACCCAGAATTATGTTGCACGAAGCACAATTTCACATCATTCTGGGTTCATTTGTGTGAAAACAAGGTCCAATCAGGCTGAAACGTTACAGGAAGGTAGAATCTATTGAGTTGTAAGTGATCTGAACGTTTCATCATGATAGCACTTTCCTAAGGGGGTCAAACCATGTCCCAAAGGTCACCGGATCTGGTGTCAATTTAAAGAAGTAGTCCAGTTACACATTTGTGGGCTTATAACTTGGCTTCTGAATGTCCTAGAGAGATCAGGTTTGTTTTAGTGTACTCCAATCAACAGCCCCTACAACCACAAAAAGGAATGGAGTCATTAGCACTTATGGTTTGTAAATGGCACCCAGAATTATGTTGCACGAAGCACAATTTCACATCATTCTGGGTTCATTTGTGTGAAAACAAGGTCCAATCAGGCTGAAACGTTACAGGAAGGTTGAATCTATTGAGTTGTAAGTGATCTGAACGTTTCATGATGATAGCACTTTCCTAAGGGGGTCAAACCATGTCCCAAAGGTCACCGGATCTGGTGTCAATTTAAAGAAGTAGTCCAGTTACACATTTGTGGGCTTATAACTTGGCTTCTGAATGTCCTAGAGAGATCAGGTTTGTTTTAGTGTACTCCAATCAACAGCCCCTACAACCACAAAAAGGAATGGAGTCATTAGCACTTATGGTTTGTAAATGGCACCCAGAATTATGTTGCACGAAGCACAATTTCACATCATTCTGGGTCCATTTGTGTGAAAACAAGGTCCAATCAGGCTGAAACGCTACAAGAAGGTAGAATCAATTGAGTTGTAAGTGATCTGAACGTTTCAAGATGATCGAACATTCCTATAGGGGGTAAAACCATGTCCCAAAGGTCACCGGGCCTGGTGTCACTTTAAAGAAGTAGTCCAGTTACTCCTTTGTGGGCTTATAACTTGGCTTCTGAATGTCCTAGAGAGGTTAGATTTGTTTTAGTGTACTCCAATCAACAGCCCCTACAACCACAAAAAGGAATGGAGTCATTAGCACTTATGAATTGTAAATGGCACCCAGAATTATGTTGCACGAAGCACAATTTCACATCATTCTGGGTTCATTTGTGTGAAAACAAGGTCCAATCAGGCTGAAACGTTACAGGAAGGTAGAATCTATTGAGATGTAAGTGATCTGAACGTTTCATGATGATAGCACTTTCCTAAGGGGGTCAAACCATGTCCCAAAGGTCACCGGATCTGGTGTCACTTTAAAGAAGTAGTCCAGTTACACCTTTGAGGGCTTATAACTTGGCTTCTGAATATCCTAGAGAGATCAGGTTTGTTTTAGTGTACTCCAATCAACAGCCCCTACAACCTCAAAAAGGAATGGAGTCATTAGCACTTATGGTTTTTAAATGGCATCCAGAATTATGTTGCACGAAGCACAATTTCACATCATTCTGGGTTCATTTGTGTGAAAACAAGGTCCAATCAGGCTGAAATGTTACAGGAAGGTAGAATCTATTGAGTTGTAAGTGATCTGAACGTTTCAAGATGATCGCACATTCCTATAGGGGGTCAAACCATGTCCCAAAGGTCACCGGGCCTGGTGTCACTTTAAAGAAGCAGTCCAGTTACACCTTTGTGGGCTTATAACATGGCTTCTGAAAGTCCTAGAGAGGTTAGGTTTGTTTTAGTGTTCTCCAATCACCAGCCCCTACAACCACAAAAAGGAATGGGGTCATTAGCACTTATGGTTTGTAAATGGCACCCAGAATTATGTTGCACGAAGCACAATTTCACATCATTCTGGGTTCATTTGTGTGAAAACAAGGTCCAATCAGGCTGAAACGTTACAGGAAGGTAGAATCTATTGAGTTGTAAGTGATCTGAACGTTTCATGATGATAGCACTTTCCTAAGTGGGTCAAACCATGTCCCAAAAGTCACCGGGCCTGGTGTCACTTTAAAGAAGTAGTCCAGTTACACCTTTGTGGGCTTACAACTTGGCTTCTGAATGTCCTAGAGAGGTTAGGTTTGTTTTAGTGTACTCCAATCAACAGCCCCTACAACCACAAAAAGGAATGGAGTCATTAGCACTTAAGGTTTGTAAATGGCACCCAGAATTATGTTGCACGAAGCACAATTTCACATCATTCTGGGTCCATTTGTGTGAAAACAAGGTCCAATCAGGCTGAAACGCTACAAGAAGGTAGAATCTATTGAGTTGTAAGTGATCTGAACGTTTCAAGATGATCGCACATTCCTATAGGGGGTAAAACCATGTCCCAAAGGTCACCGGGCCTGTTGTCACTTTAAAGAAGTAGTCCAGTTACACCTTTGAGGGCTTATAACTTGGCTTCTGAATGTCCTAGAGAGATCAGGTTTGTTTTAGTGTACTCCAATCAACAGCCCCTACAACCACAAAAAGGAATGGAGTCATTTGCACTTATGGTTTTTAAATGGCACCCAGAATTATGTTGCACGAAGCACAATTTCACATCATTCTGGGTTCATTTGTGTGAAAACAAGGTCCAATCAGGCTGAAATGTTACAGGAAGGTAGAATCTATTGAGTTGTAAGTGATCTGAACGTTTCATGATGATAGCACTTTCCTAAGGGGGTCAAAACATGTCCCAAAGGTCACCGGATCTGGTGTCAATTTAAAGAAGTAGTCCAGTTACACCTTTGTGGGCTTATAACTTGGCTTCTGAATGTCCTAGAGAGATCAGGTTTGTTTTAGTATACTCCAATCAACAGCCCCTACAACCACAAAAAGGAATGGAGTCATTAGCACTTAAGGTTTGTAAATGGCACCCAGAATTATGTTGCACGAAGCACAATTTCACATCATTCTGGGTCCATTTGTGTGAAAACAAGGTCCAATCAGGCTGAAACGCTACAAGAAGGTAGAATCTATAGAGTTGTAAGTGATCTGAACGTTTCAAGATGATCGCACATTCCTATAGTGGGTAAAACCATGTCCCAAAGGTCACCGGGCCTGGTGTCATTTTAAAGAAGTAGTCCAGTTACACCTTTGAGGGCTTATAACATGGCTTCTGAATGTCCTAGAGAGGTTAGGTTTGTTTTAGTGTTCTCCAATCACCAGCCCCTACAACCACAAAAAGGAATGGAGTCATTAGCACTTATGGTTTGTAAATGGCACCCAGAATTATGTTGCACGAAGCACAATTTCACATCATTCTGGGTTCATTTGTGTGAAAACAAGGTCCAATCAGGCTGAAACGTTACAGGAAGGTTGAATCTATTGAGTTGTAAGTGATCTGAACGTTTCATGATGATAGCACTTTCCTAAGGGGGTCAAACCATGTCCCAAAGGTCACCGGGCCTGGTGTCACTTTAAAGAAGTAGTCCAGTTACACCTTTGTGGGCTTATAACTTGGCTTCTGAATGTCCTAGAGAGGTTAGGTTTGTTTTAGTGTACTCCAATCAACAGCCCCTACAACCACAAAAAGGAATGGAGTCATTAGCACTTAAGGTTTGTAAATGGCACCCAGAATTATGTTGCACGAAGCACAATTTCACATCATTCTGGGTCCATTTGTGTGAAAACAAGGTCCAATCAGGCTGAAACGCTACAAGAAGGTAGAATCTATTGAGTTGTAAGTGATCTGAACGTTTCAAGATGATCGCACATTCCTATAGGGGGTAAAACCATGTCCCAAAGGTCACCGGGCCTGGTGTCACTTTAAAGAAGTAGTCCAGTTACACCTTTGAGGGCTTATAACTTGGCTTCTGAATGTCCTAGAGAGATCAGGTTTGTTTTAGTGTACTCCAATCAACAGCCCCTACAACCTCAAAAAAGAATGGAGTCATTAGCACTTATGGTTTTTAAATCGCACCCAGAATTATGTTGCATGAAGCACAATTTCACATCATTCTGGGTTCATTTGTGTGAAAACAAGGTCCAATCAGGCTGAAATGTTACAGGAAGGTAGAATCTATTGAGTTGTAAGTGATCTGAACGTTTCATGATGATAGCACTTTCCTAAGGGGGTCAAACCATGTCCCAAAGGTCACCGGATCTGGTGTCCATTTAAAGAAGTAGTCCAGTTACACCTTTGTGGGCTTATAACTTGGCTTCTGAATGTCCTAGAGAGATCAGGTTTGTTTTAGTATACTCCAATCAACAGCCCCTACAACCACCAAAAGGAATGGAGTCATTAGCACTTATGGTTTTTAAATGGCACCCAGAATTATGTTGCACGAAGCACAATTTCACATCATTCTGGGTTCATTTGTGTGAAAACAAGGTCCAATCAGGCTGAAACGTTACAGGAAGGTAGAATCTATTGAGTTGTAAGTGATCTGAACGTTTCATGATGATAGCACTTTCCTAAGGGGGTCAAACCATGTCCCAAAGGTCACCGGATCTGGTGTCCATTTAAAGAAGTAGTCCAGTTACACCTTTGTGGGCTTATAACTTGGCTTCTGAATGTCCTAGAGAGATCAGGGTTGTTTTAGTATACTCCAATCAACAGCCTCTACAACCACAAAAAGGAATGGAGTCATTAGCACTTATGGTTTTTAAATGGCACCCAGAATTATGTTGCACGAAGCACAATTTCACATCATTCTGGGTTCTTTTGTGTGAAAACAAGGTCCAATCAGGCTGAAACGTTACAGGAAGGTTGAATCTATTGAGTTCTAAGTGATCTGAACGTTTCATGATGATAGCACTTTCCTAAGGGGGTCAAACCATGTCCCAAAGGTCACCGGATCTGGTGTCACTTTAAAGAAGTAGTCCAGTTACACCTTTGTGGGCTTATAACTTGACTTCTGAATGTCCTAGAGAGGTTAGGTTTGTTTTAGTGTACTCCAATCAACAGCCCCTACAACCACAAAAAGGAATGGAGTCATTAGCACTTAAGGTTTGTAAATGGCACCCAGAATTATGTTGCACGAAGCACAATTTCACATCATTCTGGGTCCATTTGTGTGAAAACAAGGTCCAATCAGGCTGAAACGCTACAAGAAGGTAGAATCTATTGAGTTGTAAGTGATCTGAACGTTTCAAGATGATCGCACATTCCTATAGGGGGTAAAACCATGTCCCAAAGGTCACCGGGCCTGGTGTCACTTTAAAGAAGTAGTCCAGTTACACCTTTGAGGGCTTATAACTTGGCTTCTGAATGTCCTAGAGAGATCAGGTTTGTTTTAGTGTACTCCAATCAACAGCCCTTACAACCTCAAAAAAGAATGGAGTCATTAGCACTTATGGTTTTTAAATCGCACCCAGAATTATGTTGCATGAAGCACAATTTCACATCATTCTGGGTTCATTTGTGTGAAAACAAGGTCCAATCAGGCTGAAATGTTACAGGAAGGTAGAATCTATTGAGTTGTAAGTGATCTGAACGTTTCATGATGATAGCACTTTCCTAAGGGGGTCAAACCATGTCCCAAAGGTCACCGGATCTGGTGTCCATTTAAAGAAGTAGTCCAGTTACACCTTTGTGGGCTTATAACTTGGCTTCTGAATGTCCTAGAGAGATCAGGTTTGTTTTTGTATACTCCAATCAACAGCCCCTACAACCACCAAAAGGAATGGAGTCATTAGCACTTATGGTTTTTAAATGGCACCCAGAATTATGTTGCACGAAGCACAATTTCACATCATTCTGGGTTCATTTGTGTGAAAACAAGGTCCAATCAGGCTGAAACGTTACAGGAAGGTAGAATCTATTGAGTTGTAAGTGATCTGAATGTTTCATCATGATAGCACTTTCCTAAGGGGGTCAAACCATGTCCCAAAGGTCACCGGATCTGGTGTCAATTTAAAGAAGTAGTCCAGTTACACATTTGTGGGCTTATAACTTGGCTTCTGAATGTCCTAGAGAGATCTGGTTTGTTTTAGTGTACTCCAATCAACAGCCCCTACAACCACAAAAAGGAATGGAGTCATTAGCACTTATGGTTTGTAAATGGCACCCAGAATTATGTTGCACGAAGCACAATTTCACATCATTCTGGGTTCATTTGTGTGAAAACAAGGTCAAATAGGGCTGAAACGTTACAGGAAGGTAGAATCTATTGAGTTGTAAGTGATCTGAACGTTTCAAGATGATCGCACATTCCTATAGGGGGTCAAACCATGTCCCAAAGGTCACCGGGCCTGGTGTCACTTTAAAGAAGCAGTCCAGTTACACCTTTGTGGGCTTATAACATGGCTTCTGAATGTCCTAGAGAGGTTAGGTTTGTTTTAGTGTTCTCCAATCACCAGCCCCTACAACCACAAAAAGGAATGGAGTCATTAGCACTTATGGTTTGTAAATGGCACCCAGAATTATGTTGCACGAAGCACAATTTCACATCATTCTGGGTTCATTTGTGTGAAAACAAGGTCCAATCAGGCTGAAACGTTACAGGAAGGTAGAATCTATTGAGTTGTAAGTGATCTGAACGTTTCATGATGATAGCACTTTCCTAAGGGGGTCAAACCATGTCCCAAAGGTCACCGGGCCTGGTGTCACTTTAAAGAAGTAGTCCAGTTACACCTTTGTGGGCTTATAACTTGGCTTCTGAATGTCCTAGAGAGGTTAGGTTTGTTTTAGTGTACTCCAATCAACAGCCCCTACAACCACAAAAAGGAATGGAGTCATTAGCACTTAAGGTTTGTAAATGGCACCCAGAATTATGTTGCACGAAGCACAATTTCACATCATTCTGGGTCCATTTGTGTGAAAACAAGGTCCAATCAGGCTGAAACGCTACAAGAAGGTAGAATCTATTGAGTTGTAAGTGATCTGAACGTTTCAAGATGATCGCACATTCCTATAAGGGGGAAAACCATGTCCCAAAGGTCACCGGGCCTGGTGTCACTTTAAAGAAGTAGTCCAGTTACACCTTTGAGGGCTTATAACTTGGCTTCTGAATGTCCTAAAGAGATCAGGTTTGTTTTAGTGTACTCCAATCAACAGCCCCTACAACCACAAAAAGGAATGGAGTCATTAGCACTTATGGTTTTTAAATGGCACCCAGATTTATGTTGCACGAAGCACAATTTCACATCATTCTGGGTCCATTTGTGTGAAAACAAGGTCCAATCAGGCTGAAACGCTACAAGAAGGTAGAATCTATTGAGTTGTAAGTGATCTGAACGTTTCAAGATGATCGCACATTCCTATAGTGGGTAAAACCATGTCCCAAAGGTCACCGGGCCTGGTGTCACTTTAAAGAAGTAGTCCAGTTACACCTTTGAGGGCTTATAACATGGCTTCTGAATGTCCTAGAGAGGTTAGGTTTGTTTTAGTGTTCTCCAATCACCAGCCCCTACAACCACAAAAAGGAATGGAGTCATTAGCACTTATGGTTTGTAAATGGCACCCAGAATTATGTTGCACGAAGCACAATTTCACATCATTCTGGGTTCTTTTGTGTGAAAACAAGGTCCAATCAGGCTGAAACGTTACAGGAAGGTTGAATCTATTGAGTTGTAAGTGATCTGAACGTTTCATGATGATAGCACTTTCCTAAGGGGGTCAAACCATGTCCCAAAGGTCACCGGGCCTGGTGTCACTTTAAAGAAGTAGTCCAGTTACACCTTTGTGGGCTTATAACTTGACTTCTGAATGTCCTAGAGAGGTTAGGTTTGTTTTAGTGTACCCCAATCAACAGCCCCTACAACCACAAAAAGGAATGGAGTCATTAGCACTTATGGTTTTTAAATCGCACCCAGAATTATGTTGCATGAAGCACAATTTCACATCATTCTGGGTTCATTTGTGTGAAAACAAGGTCCAATCAGGCTGAAATGTTACAGGAAGGTAGAATCTATTGAGTTGTAAGTGATCTGAACGTTTCATGATGATAGCACTTTCCTAAGGGGGTCAAACCATGTCCCAAAGGTCACCGGATCTGGTGTCCATTTAAAGAAGTAGTCCAGTTACACCTTTGTGGGCTTATAACTTGGCTTCTGAATGTCCTAGAGAGATCAGGTTTGTTTTAGTATACTCCAATCAACAGCCCCTACAACCACCAAAAGGAATGGAGTCATTAGCACTTATGGTTTTTAAATGGCACCCAGAATTATGTTGCACGAAGCACAATTTCACATCATTCTGGGTTCATTTGTGTGAAAACAAGGTCCAATCAGGCTGAAACGTTACAGGAAGGTAGAATCTATTGAGTTGTAAGTGATCTGAACGTTTCATCATGATAGCACTTTCCTAAGGGGGTCAAACCATGTCCCAAAGGTCACCGGGCCTGGTGTCACTTTAAAGAAGTAGTCCAGTTACACCTTTGTGGGCTTATAACTTGGCTTCTGAATGTCCTAGAGAGGTTAGGTTTGTTTTAGTGTACTCGAATCAACAGCCCCTACAACCACAAAAAGGAATGGAGTCATTAGCACTTAAGGTTTGTAAATGGCACCCAGAATTATGTTGCATGAAGCACAATTTCACATCATTCTGGGTCCATTTGTGTGAAAACAAGGTCCAATCAGGCTGAAACGCTACAAGAAGGTAGAATCTATTGAGTTGTAAGTGATCTGAACGTTTCAAGATGATCGCACATTCCTATAGGGGGTAAAACCATGTCCCAAAGGTCACCGGGCCTGGTGTCACTTTAAAGAAGTAGTCCAGTTACACCTTTGAGGGCTTATAACTTGGCTTCTGAATGTTCTAGAGAGATCAGGTTTGTTTTAGTGTACTCCAATCAACAGCCCCTACAACCTCAAAAAGGAATGGAGTCATTAGCACTTATGGTTTTTAAATCGCACCCAGAATTATGTTGCATGAAGCACAATTTCACATCATTCTGGGTTCATTTGTGTGAAAACAAGGTCCAATCAGGCTGAAATGTTACAGGAAGGTAGAATCTATTGAGTTTTAAGTGATCTGAACGTTTCATGATGATAGCACTTTCCTAAGGGGGTCAAACCATGTCCCAAAGGTCACCGGATCTGGTGTCCATTTAAAGAAGTAGTCCAGTTACACCTTTGTGGGCTTATAACTTGGCTTCTGAATGTCCTAGAGAGATCAGGTTTGTTTTAGTATACTCCAATCAACAGCCCCTACAACCACAAAAAGGAATGGAGTCATTAGCACTTATGGTTTTTAAATGGCACCCAGAATTATGTTGCACGAAGCACAATTTCACATCATTCTGGGTTCATTTGTGTGAAAACAAGGTCCAATCAGGCTGAAACGTTACAGGAAGGTAGAATCTATTGAGTTGTAAGTGATCTGAACGTTTCATCATGATAGCACTTTCCTAAGGGGGTCAAACCATGTCCCAAAGGTCACCGGATCTGGTGTCAATTTAAAGAAGTAGTCCAGTTACACATTTGTGGGCTTATAACTTGGCTTCTGAATGTCCTAGAGAGATCTGGTTTGTTTTAGTGTACTCCAATCAACAGCCCCTACAACCACAAAAAGGAATGGAGTCATTAGCACTTATGGTTTGTAAATGGCACCCAGAATTATGTTGCACGAAGCACAATTTCACATCATTCTGGGTTCATTTGTGTGAAAACAAGGTCCAATCAGGCTGAAACGTTACAGGAAGGTTGAATCTATTGAGTTGTAAGTGATCTGAACGTTTCATGATGATAGCACTTTCCTAAGGGGGTCAAACCATGTCCCAAAGGTCACCGGGCCTGGTGTCACTTTAAAGAAGTAGTCCAGTTACACCTTTGTGGGCTTATAACTTGGCTTCTGAATGTCCTAGAGAGGTTAGGTTTGTTTTAGTGTACTCGAATCAACAGCCCCTACAACCACAAAAAGGAATGGAGTCATTAGCACTTAAGGTTTGTAAATGGCACCCAGAATTATGTTGCATGAAGCACAATTTCACATCATTCTGGGTCCATTTGTGTGAAAACAAGGTCCAATCAGGCTGAAACGCTACAAGAAGGTAGAATCTATTGAGTTGTAAGTGATCTGAACGTTTCAAGATGATCGCACATTCCTATAGGGGGTAAAACCATGTCCCAAAGGTCACCGGGCCTGGTGTCACTTTAAAGAAGTAGTCCAGTTACACCTTTGAGGGCTTATAACTTGGCTTCTGAATGTTCTAGAGAGATCAGGTTTGTTTTAGTGTACTCCAATCAACAGCCCCTACAACCTCAAAAAGGAATGGAGTCATTAGCACTTATGGTTTTTAAATCGCACCCAGAATTATGTTGCATGAAGCACAATTTCACATCATTCTGGGTTCATTTGTGTGAAAACAAGGTCCAATCAGGCTGAAATGTTACAGGAAGGTAGAATCTATTGAGTTTTAAGTGATCTGAACGTTTCATGATGATAGCACTTTCCTAAGGGGGTCAAACCATGTCCCAAAGGTCACCGGATCTGGTGTCCATTTAAAGAAGTAGTCCAGTTACACCTTTGTGGGCTTATAACTTGGCTTCTGAATGTCCTAGAGAGATCAGGTTTGTTTTAGTATACTCCAATCAACAGCCCCTACAACCACAAAAAGGAATGGAGTCATTAGCACTTATGGTTTTTAAATGGCACCCAGAATTATGTTGCACGAAGCTCAATTTCACATCATTCTGGGTTCATTTGTGTGAAAACAAGGTCCAATCAGGCTGAAATGTTACAGGAAGGTAGAATCTATTGAGTTGTAAGTGATCTGAACGTTTCATCATGATAGCACTTTCCTAAGGGGGTCAAACCATGTCCCAAAGGTCACCGGATCTGGTGTCAATTTAAAGAAGTAGTCCAGTTACACATTTGTGGGCTTATAACTTGGCTTCTGAATGTCCTAGAGAGATCAGGTTTGTTTTAGTGTACTCCAATCAACAGCCCCTACAACCACAAAAAGGAATGGAGTCATTAGCACTTATGGTTTGTAAATGGCACCCAGAATTATGTTGCACGAAGCACAATTTCACATCATTCTGGGTCCATTTGTGTGAAAACAAGGTCCAATCAGGCTGAAACGCTACAAGAAGGTAGAATCAATTGAGTTGTAAGTGATCTGAACGTTTCAAGATGATCGCACATTCCTATAGGGGGTAAAACCATGTCCCAAAGGTCACCGGGCCTGGTGTCACTTTAAAGAAGTAGTCCAGTTACTCCTTTGTGGGCTTATAACTTGGCTTCTGAATGTCCTAGAGAGGTTAGGTTTGTTTTAGTGTACTCCAATCAACAGCCCCTACAACCACAAAAAGAAATGGAGTCATTAGCACTTATGAATTGTAAATGGCACCCAGAATTATGTTGCACGAAGCACAATTTCACATCATTCTGGGTTCATTTGTGTGAAAACAAGGTCCAATCAGGCTGAAACGTTACAGGAAGGTAGAATCTATTGAGTTGTAAGTGATCTGAACGTTTCATAATGATAGCACTTTCCTAAGGGGGTCAAACCATGTCCCAAAGGTCACCGGATCTGGTGTCAATTTAAAGAAGTAGTCCAGTTAAACCTTTGTGGGCTTTTAACATGGCTTCTGAATGTCCTAGAGAGATCAGGTTTGTTTTAGTATACTCCAATCAACAGCCCCTACAACCACAAAAAGGAATGTAGTCATTAGCACTTATGGTTTTTAAATGGCACCCAGAATTATGTTGCACGAAGCACAATTTCACATCATTCTGGGTTCATTTGTGTGAAAACAAGGTCAAATAGGGCTGAAACGTTACAGGAAGGTAGAATCTATTGAGTTGTAAGTGATCTGAACGTTTCATGATGATAGCACTTTCCTAAGGGGGTCAAACCATGTCCCAAAGGTCACCGGGCCTGGTGTCACTTTAAAGAAGTAGTCCAGTTACACCTTTGTGGGCTTATAACTTGGCTTCTGAATGTCCTAGAGAGGTTAGGTGCGTTTTAGTGTACTCCAATCAACAGCCCCTACAACCACAAAAAGGAATGGAGTCATTAGCACTTAAGGTTTGTAAATGGCACCCAGAATTATGTTGCACGAAGCACAATTTCACATCATTCTGGGTCCATTTGTGTGAAAACAAGGTCCAATCAGGCTGAAACGCTACAAGAAGGTAGAATCTATTGAGTTGTAAGTGATCTGAACGTTTCAAGATGATCGCACATTCCTATAGGGGGTAAAACCATGTCCCAAAGGTCACCGGGCCTGGTGTCACTTTAAAGAAGTAGTCCAGTTAAACCTTTGTGGGCTTATAACTTGGCTTCTGAATGTCCTAGAGAGATCAGGTTTGTTTTAGTGTACTCCAATCAACAGCCCCTACAACCACAAAAAGGAATGGAGTCATTAGCACTTATGGTTTTTAAATGGCACCCAGATTTATGTTGCACGAAGCTTAATTTCACATCATTCTGGGTTCATTTGTGTGAAAACAAGGTCCAATCAGGCTGAAATGTTACAGGAAGGTAGAATCTATTGAGTTGTAAGTGATCTGAATGTTTCATGATGATAGCACTTTCCTAAGGGGGTCAAACCATGTCCCAAAGGTCACCGGATCTGGTGTCAATTTAAAGAAGTAGTCCAGTTACACCTTTGTGGGCTTATAACTTGGCTTCTGAATGTCCTAGAGAGATCAGGTTTGTTTTAGTATACTCCAATCAACAGCCCCTACAACCACAAAAAGGAATGGAGTCATTAGCACTTATGGTTTTTAAATGGCACCCAGAATTATGTTGCACGAAGCACAATTTCACATCATTCTGGGTTCATTTGTGTGAAAACAAGGTCCAATCAGGCTGAAACGTTACAGGAAGGTAGAATCTATTGAGTTGTAAGTGATCTGAACGTTTCAAGATGATCGCACATTCCTATAGGGGGTCAAACCATGTCCCAACGGTCACCGGGCCTGGTGTCACTTTAAAGAAGTAGTCCAGTTACACCTTTGTGGGCTTATAACTTGGCTTCTGAATGTCCTAGAGAGGTTAGGTTTGTTTTAGTGTACCCCAATCAACAGCCCCTACAACCACAAAAAGGAATGGAGTCATTAGCACTTAAGGTTTGTAAATGGTACCCAGAATTATGTTGCACGAAGCACAATTTCACATCACTCTGGGTCCATTTGTGTGAAAACAAGGTCCAATCAGGCTGAAACGCTACAAGAAGGTAGAATCTATTGAGTTGTAAGTGATCTGAACGTTTCAAGATGATCGCACAATCCTATAGGGGGTAAAACCATGTCCCAAAGGTCACCGGGCCAGGTGTCACTTTAAAGAAGTAGTCCAGTTACACCTTTGAGGGCTTATAACTTGGCTTCTGAATGTCCTAGAGAGATCAGGTTTGTTTTAGTATACTCCAGTCAACAGCCCCTACAACCACAAAAAGGAATGGAGTCATTAGCACTTATGGTTTTTAAATGGCACCCAGAATTATGTTGCACGAAGCACAATTTCACATCATTCTGGGTTCATTTGTGTGAAAACAAGGTCCAATCAGGCTGAAACGTTACAGGAAGGTAGAATCTATTGAGTTGTAAGTGATGTGAACGTTTCATCATGATAGCACTTTCCAAAGGGGGTCAAACCATGTCCCAAAGGTCACCGGATCTGGTGTCAATTTAAAGTAGTCCAGTTACACATTTGTGGGCTTATAACTTGGCTTCTGGATGTCCTAGAGAGATCAGGTTTGTTTTAGTATACTCCAATCAATAGCCCCTACAACCACAAAAAGGAATGGAGTCATTAGCACTTATGGTTTTTAAATGGCACCCAGGTTTATGTTGCACGAAGCACAATTTCACATCATTCTGGGTTCATTTGTGTGAAAACAAGGTCCAATCAGGCTGAAACGTTACAGGAAGGTAGAATCTATTGAGTTGTAAGTGATCTGAACGTTTCATCATGATAGCACTTTCCTAAGGGGGTCAAACCATGTCCCAAAGGTCACGGGATCTGGTGTCAATTTAAAGAAGTAGTCCAGTTACACATTTGTGGGCTTATAACTTGGCTTCTGGATGTCCTAGAGAGATCAGGTTTGTTTTAGTATACTCCAACCAACAGCCCCTACAACCACAAAAAGGAATGGAGTCATTAGCACTTATGGTTTGTAAATGGCACCCAGAATTATGTTGCACGAAGCACAATTTCACATCATTCTGGGTCCATTTGTGTGAAAACAAGGTCCAATAAGGCTGAAACGTTACAAGAAGGTAGAATCTATTGAGTTGTAAGTGATCTGAACGTTTCATGATGATCGCACATTCCTATAGGGGGTCAAACCATGTCCCAAAGGTCACCGGGCCTGGTGTCACTTTAAAGAAGTAGTCCAGTTACACCTTTGAGGGCTTATAACGTGGCTTCTGAATATCCTAGAGAGGTTAGGTTTGTTTTAGTGTTCTCCAATCACCAGCCCCTACAACCACACAAAGGAATGGAGTCATTAGCACCTAAGGTTTGTAAATGGCACCCAGAATTATGTTGCACGAAGCACAATTTCACATCATTCTGGGTCCATTTGTGTGAAAACAAGGTCCAATCAGGCTGAAACGCTACAAGAAGGTAGAATCAATTGAGTTGTAAGTTATCTGAACGTTTCAAGATGATCCCACATTCCTATAGGGGGTAAAACCATGTCCCAAAGGTCACCGGGCCTGGTGTCACTTTAAAGAAGTAGTCCAGTTACACCTTTGAGGGCTTATAACTTGGCTTCTGAATGTCCTAGAGAGATCAGGTTTGTTTTAGTGTACTCCAATCAACAGCCCCTACAACCTCAAAAAGGAATGGAGTAATTAGCACTTATGGTTTGTAAATGGCACCCAGAATTATGTTGCACGAAGCACAATTTCACATCATTCTGGGTCCATTTGTGTGAAAACAAGGTCCAATCAGGCTGAAACGCTACAAGAAGGTAGAATCAATTGAGTTGTAAGTGATCTGAACGTTTCAAGATGATCGCACATTCCTATAGGGGGTAAAACCATGTCCCAAAGGTCACCGGGCCTGGTGTCACTTTAAAGAAGTAGTCCAGTTACACCTTTGTGGGCTTATAACTTGGCTTCTGAATGTCCTAGAGAGGTTAGGTTTGTTTTAGTGTACTCCAATCAACAGCCCCTACAACCACAAAAAGGAATGGAGTCATTAGCACTTAAGGTTTGTAAATGGCACCCAGAATTATGTTGCACGAAGCACAATTTCACATCATTCTGGGTCCATTTGTGTGAAAACAAGGTCCAATCAGGCTGAAACGCTACAAGAAGGTAGAATCTATTGAGTTGTAAGTGATCTGAACGTTTCAAGATGATCGCACATTCCTATAAGGGGGAAAACCATGTCCCAAAGGTCACCGGGCCTGGTGTCACTTTAAAGAAGTAGTCCAGTTACACCTTTGAGGGCTTATAACTTGGCTTCTGAATGTCCTAAAGAGATCAGGTTTGTTTTAGTGTACTCCAATCAACAGCCCCTACAACCACAAAAAGGAATGGAGTCATTAGCACTTATGGTTTTTAAATGGCACCCAGATTTATGTTGCACGAAGCACAATTTCACATCATTCTGGGTCCATTTGTGTGAAAACAAGGTCCAATCAGGCTGAAACGCTACAAGAAGGTAGAATCTATTGAGTTGTAAGTGATCTGAACGTTTCAAGATGATCGCACATTCCTATAGTGGGTAAAACCATGTCCCAAAGGTCACCGGGCCTGGTGTCACTTTAAAGAAGTAGTCCAGTTACACCTTTGAGGGCTTATAACATGGCTTCTGAATGTCCTAGAGAGGTTAGGTTTGTTTTAGTGTTCTCCAATCACCAGCCCCTACAACCACAAAAAGGAATGGAGTCATTAGCACTTATGGTTTGTAAATGGCACCCAGAATTATGTTGCACGAAGCACAATTTCACATCATTCTGGGTTCATTTGTGTGAAAACAAGGTCCAATCAGGCTGAAACGTTACAGGAAGGTAGAATCTATTGAGTTGTAAGTGATCTGAACGTTTCATCATGATAGCACTTTCCTAAGGGGGTCAAACCATGTCCCAAAGGTCACCGGATCTGGTGTCAATTTAAAGAAGTAGTCCAGTTACACATTTGTGGGCTTATAACTTGGCTTCTGAATGTCCTAGAGAGATCTGGTTTGTTTTAGTGTACTCCAATCAACAGCCCCTACAACCACAAAAAGGAATGGAGTCATTAGCACTTATGGTTTGTAAATGGCACCCAGAATTATGTTGCACGAAGCACAATTTCACATCATTCTGGGTTCATTTGTGTGAAAACAAGGTCCAATCAGGCTGAAACGTTACAGGAAGGTTGAATCTATTGAGTTGTAAGTGATCTGAACGTTTCATGATGATAGCACTTTCCTAAGGGGGTCAAACCATGTCCCAAAGGTCACTGGGCCTGGTGTCACTTTAAAGAAGTAGTCCAGTTACACCTTTGTGGGCTTATAACTTGGCTTCTGAATGTCCTAGAGAGGTTAGGTTTGTTTTAGTGTACTCGAATCAACAGCCCCTACAACCACAAAAAGGAATGGAGTCATTAGCACTTAAGGTTTGTAAATGGCACCCAGAATTATGTTGCATGAAGCACAATTTCACATCATTCTGGGTCCATTTGTGTGAAAACAAGGTCCAATCAGGCTGAAACGCTACAAGAAGGTAGAATCTATTGAGTTGTAAGTGATCTGAACGTTTCAAGATGATCGCACATTCCTATAGGGGGTAAAACCATGTCCCAAAGGTCACCGGGCCTGGTGTCACTTTAAAGAAGTAGTCCAGTTACACCTTTGAGGGCTTATAACTTGGCTTCTGAATGTTCTAGAGAGATCAGGTTTGTTTTAGTGTACTCCAATCAACAGCCCCTACAACCTCAAAAAGGAATGGAGTCATTAGCACTTATGGTTTTTAAATCGCACCCAGAATTATGTTGCATGAAGCACAATTTCACATCATTCTGGGTTCATTTGTGTGAAAACAAGGTCCAATCAGGCTGAAATGTTACAGGAAGGTAGAATCTATTGAGTTTTAAGTGATCTGAACGTTTCATGATGATAGCACTTTCCTAAGGGGGTCAAACCATGTCCCAAAGGTCACCGGATCTGGTGTCCATTTAAAGAAGTAGTCCAGTTACACCTTTGTGGGCTTATAACTTGGCTTCTGAATGTCCTAGAGAGATCAGGTTTGTTTTAGTATACTCCAATCAACAGCCCCTACAACCACAAAAAGGAATGGAGTCATTAGCACTTATGGTTTTTAAATGGCACCCAGAATTATGTTGCACGAAGCTCAATTTCACATCATTCTGGGTTCATTTGTGTGAAAACAAGGTCCAATCAGGCTGAAATGTTACAGGAAGGTAGAATCTATTGAGTTGTAAGTGATCTGAACGTTTCATCATGATAGCACTTTCCTAAGGGGGTCAAACCATGTCCCAAAGGTCACCGGATCTGGTGTCAATTTAAAGAAGTAGTCCAGTTACACATTTGTGGGCTTATAACTTGGCTTCTGAATGTCCTAGAGAGATCAGGTTTGTTTTAGTGTACTCCAATCAACAGCCCCTACAACCACAAAAAGGAATGGAGTCATTAGCACTTATGGTTTGTAAATGGCACCCAGAATTATGTTGCACGAAGCACAATTTCACATCATTCTGGGTCCATTTGTGTGAAAACAAGGTCCAATCAGGCTGAAACGCTACAAGAAGGTAGAATCAATTGAGTTGTAAGTGATCTGAACGTTTCAAGATGATCGCACATTCCTATAGGGGGTAAAACCATGTCCCAAAGGTCACCGGGCCTGGTGTCACTTTAAAGAAGTAGTCCAGTTACTCCTTTGTGGGCTTATAACTTGGCTTCTGAATGTCCTAGAGAGGTTAGGTTTGTTTTAGTGTACTCCAATCAACAGCCCCTACAACCACAAAAAGAAATGGAGTCATTAGCACTTATGAATTGTAAATGGCACCCAGAATTATGTTGCACGAAGCACAATTTCACATCATTCTGGGTTCATTTGTGTGAAAACAAGGTCCAATCAGGCTGAAACGTTACAGGAAGGTAGAATCTATTGAGTTGTAAGTGATCTGAACGTTTCATAATGATAGCACTTTCCTAAGGGGGTCAAACCATGTCCCAAAGGTCACCGGATCTGGTGTCAATTTAAAGAAGTAGTCCAGTTAAACCTTTGTGGGCTTTTAACATGGCTTCTGAATGTCCTAGAGAGATCAGGTTTGTTTTAGTATACTCCAATCAACAGCCCCTACAACCACAAAAAGGAATGGAGTCATTAGCACTTATGGTTTTTAAATGGCACCCAGAATTATGTTGCACGAAGCACAATTTCACATCATTCTGGGTTCATTTGTGTGAAAACAAGGTCAAATAGGGCTGAAACGTTACAGGAAGGTAGAATCTATTGAGTTGTAAGTGATCTGAACGTTTCATGATGATAGCACTTTCCTAAGGGGGTCAAACCATGTCCCAAAGGTCACCGGGCCTGGTGTCACTTTAAAGAAGTAGTCCAGTTACACCTTTGTGGGCTTATAACTTGGCTTCTGAATGTCCTAGAGAGGTTAGGTTTGTTTTAGTGTACTCCAATCAACAGCCCCTACAACCACAAAAAGAAATGGAGTCATTAGCACTTATGAATTGTAAATGGCACCCAGAATTATGTTGCACGAAGCACAATTTCACATCATTCTGGGTTCATTTGTGTGAAAACAAGGTCCAATCAGGCTGAAACGTTACAGGAAGGTAGAATCTATTGAGTTGTAAGTGATCTGAACGTTTCATAATGATAGCACTTTCCTAAGGGGGTCAAACCATGTCCCAAAGGTCACCGGATCTGGTGTCAATTTAAAGAAGTAGTCCAGTTAAACCTTTGTGGGCTTATAACTTGGCTTCTGAATGTCCTAGAGAGATCAGGTTTGTTTTAGTATACTCCAATCAACAGCCCCTACAACCACAAAAAGGAATGGAGTCATTAGCACTTATGGTTTTTAAATGGCACCCAGAATTATGTTGCACGAAGCACAATTTCACATCATTCTGGGTTCATTTGTGTGAAAACAAGGTCAAATAGGGCTGAAACGTTACAGGAAGGTAGAATCTATTGAGTTGTAAGTGATCTGAACGTTTCATGATGATAGCACTTTCCTAAGGGGGTCAAACCATGTCCCAAAGGTCACCGGGCCTGGTGTCACTTTAAAGAAGTAGTCCAGTTACACCTTTGTGGGCTTATAACTTGGCTTCTGAATGTCCTAGAGAGGTTAGGTGCGTTTTAGTGTACTCCAATCAACAGCCCCTACAACCACAAAAAGGAATGGAGTCATTAGCACTTAAGGTTTGTAAATGGCACCCAGAATTATGTTGCACGAAGCACAATTTCACATCATTCTGGGTCCATTTGTGTGAAAACAAGGTCCAATCAGGCTGAAACGCTACAAGAAGGTAGAATCTATTGAGTTGTAAGTGATCTGAACGTTTCAAGATGATCGCACATTCCTATAGGGGGTAAAACCATGTCCCAAAGGTCACCGGGCCTGGTGTCACTTTAAAGAAGTAGTCCAGTTAAACCTTTGTGGGCTTATAACTTGGCTTCTGAATGTCCTAGAGAGATCAGGTTTGTTTTAGTGTACTCCAATCAACAGCCCCTACAACCACAAAAAGGAATGGAGTCATTAGCACTTATGGTTTTTAAATGGCACCCAGATTTATGTTGCACGAAGCTTAATTTCACATCATTCTGGGTTCATTTGTGTGAAAACAAGGTCCAATCAGGCTGAAATGTTACAGGAAGGTAGAATCTATTGAGTTGTAAGTGATCTGAATGTTTCATGATGATAGCACTTTCCTAAGGGGGTCAAACCATGTCCCAAAGGTCACCGGATCTGGTGTCAATTTAAAGAAGTAGTCCAGTTACACCTTTGTGGGCTTATAACTTGGCTTCTGAATGTCCTAGAGAGATCAGGTTTGTTTTAGTATACTCCAATCAACAGCCCCTACAACCACAAAAAGGAATGGAGTCATTAGCACTTATGGTTTTTAAATGGCACCCAGAATTATGTTGCACGAAGCACAATTTCACATCATTCTGGGTTCATTTGTGTGAAAACAAGGTCCAATCAGGCTGAAACGTTACAGGAAGGTAGAATCTATTGAGTTGTAAGTGATCTGAACGTTTCAAGATGATCGCACATTCCTATAGGGGGTCAAACCATGTCCCAACGGTCACCGGGCCTGGTGTCACTTTAAAGAAGTAGTCCAGTTACACCTTTGTGGGCTTATAACTTGGCTTCTGAATGTCCTAGAGAGGTTAGGTTTGTTTTAGTGTACCCCAATCAACAGCCCCTACAACCACAAAAAGGAATGGAGTCATTAGCACTTAAGGTTTGTAAATGGTACCCAGAATTATGTTGCACGAAGCACAATTTCACATCACTCTGGGTCCATTTGTGTGAAAACAAGGTCCAATCAGGCTGAAACGCTACAAGAAGGTAGAATCTATTGAGTTGTAAGTGATCTGAACGTTTCAAGATGATCGCACAATCCTATAGGGGGTAAAACCATGTCCCAAAGGTCACCGGGCCAGGTGTCACTTTAAAGAAGTAGTCCAGTTACACCTTTGAGGGCTTATAACTTGGCTTCTGAATGTCCTAGAGAGATCAGGTTTGTTTTAGTATACTCCAGTCAACAGCCCCTACAACCACAAAAAGGAATGGAGTCATTAGCACTTATGGTTTTTAAATGGCACCCAGAATTATGTTGCACGAAGCACAATTTCACATCATTCTGGGTTCATTTGTGTGAAAACAAGGTCCAATCAGGCTGAAACGTTACAGGAAGGTAGAATCTATTGAGTTGTAAGTGATGTGAACGTTTCATCATGATAGCACTTTCCAAAGGGGGTCAAACCATGTCCCAAAGGTCACCGGATCTGGTGTCAATTTAAAGTAGTCCAGTTACACATTTGTGGGCTTATAACTTGGCTTCTGGATGTCCTAGAGAGATCAGGTTTGTTTTAGTATACTCCAATCAATAGCCCCTACAACCACAAAAAGGAATGGAGTCATTAGCACTTATGGTTTTTAAATGGCACCCAGGTTTATGTTGCACGAAGCACAATTTCACATCATTCTGGGTTCATTTGTGTGAAAACAAGGTCCAATCAGGCTGAAACGTTACAGGAAGGTAGAATCTATTGAGTTGTAAGTGATCTGAACGTTTCATCATGATAGCACTTTCCTAAGGGGGTCAAACCATGTCCCAAAGGTCACGGGATCTGGTGTCAATTTAAAGAAGTAGTCCAGTTACACATTTGTGGGCTTATAACTTGGCTTCTGGATGTCCTAGAGAGATCAGGTTTGTTTTAGTATACTCCAACCAACAGCCCCTACAACCACAAAAAGGAATGGAGTCATTAGCACTTATGGTTTGTAAATGGCACCCAGAATTATGTTGCACGAAGCACAATTTCACATCATTCTGGGTCCATTTGTGTGAAAACAAGGTCCAATAAGGCTGAAACGTTACAAGAAGGTAGAATCTATTGAGTTGTAAGTGATCTGAACGTTTCATGATGATCGCACATTCCTATAGGGGGTCAAACCATGTCCCAAAGGTCACCGGGCCTGGTGTCACTTTAAAGAAGTAGTCCAGTTACACCTTTGAGGGCTTATAACGTGGCTTCTGAATATCCTAGAGAGGTTAGGTTTGTTTTAGTGTTCTCCAATCACCAGCCCCTACAACCACACAAAGGAATGGAGTCATTAGCACCTAAGGTTTGTAAATGGCACCCAGAATTATGTTGCACGAAGCACAATTTCACATCATTCTGGGTCCATTTGTGTGAAAACAAGGTCCAATCAGGCTGAAACGCTACAAGAAGGTAGAATCAATTGAGTTGTAAGTTATCTGAACGTTTCAAGATGATCCCACATTCCTATAGGGGGTAAAACCATGTCCCAAAGGTCACCGGGCCTGGTGTCACTTTAAAGAAGTAGTCCAGTTACACCTTTGAGGGCTTATAACTTGGCTTCTGAATGTCCTAGAGAGATCAGGTTTGTTTTAGTGTACTCCAATCAACAGCCCCTACAACCTCAAAAAGGAATGGAGTAATTAGCACTTATGGTTTGTAAATGGCACCCAGAATTATGTTGCACGAAGCACAATTTCACATCATTCTGGGTCCATTTGTGTGAAAACAAGGTCCAATCAGGCTGAAACGCTACAAGAAGGTAGAATCAATTGAGTTGTAAGTGATCTGAACGTTTCAAGATGATCGCACATTCCTATAGGGGGTAAAACCATGTCCCAAAGGTCACCGGGCCTGGTGTCACTTTAAAGAAGTAGTCCAGTTACTCCTTTGTGGGCTTATAACTTGGCTTCTGAATGTCCTAGAGAGGTTAGGTTTGTTTTAGTGTACTCCAATCAACAGCCCCTACAACCACAAAAAGAAATGGAGTCATTAGCACTTATGAATTGTAAATGGCACCCAGAATTATGTTGCACGAAGCACAATTTCACATCATTCTGGGTTCATTTGTGTGAAAACAAGGTCCAATCAGGCTGAAACGTTACAGGAAGGTAGAATCTATTGAGTTGTAAGTGATCTGAACGTTTCATAATGATAGCACTTTCCTAAGGGGGTCAAACCATGTCCCAAAGGTCACCGGATCTGGTGTCAATTTAAAGAAGTAGTCCAGTTAAACCTTTGTGGGCTTTTAACATGGCTTCTGAATGTCCTAGAGAGATCAGGTTTGTTTTAGTATACTCCAATCAACAGCCCCTACAACCACAAAAAGGAATGGAGTCATTAGCACTTATGGTTTTTAAATGGCACCCAGAATTATGTTGCACGAAGCACAATTTCACATCATTCTGGGTTCATTTGTGAGAAAACAAGGTCAAATAGGGCTGAAACGTTACAGGAAGGTAGAATCTATTGAGTTGTAAGTGATCTGAACGTTTCATGATGATAGCACTTTCCTAAGGGGGTCAAACCATGTCCCAAAGGTCACCGGGCCTGGTGTCACTTTAAAGAAGTAGTCCAGTTACACCTTTGTGGGCTTATAACTTGGCTTCTGAATGTCCTAGAGAGGTTAGGTTTGTTTTAGTGTACTCCAATCAACAGCCCCTACAACCACAAAAAGAAATGGAGTCATTAGCACTTATGAATTGTAAATGGCACCCAGAATTATGTTGCACGAAGCACAATTTCACATCATTCTGGGTTCATTTGTGTGAAAACAAGGTCCAATCAGGCTGAAACGTTACAGGAAGGTAGAATCTATTGAGTTGTAAGTGATCTGAACGTTTCATAATGATAGCACTTTCCTAAGGGGGTCAAACCATGTCCCAAAGGTCACCGGATCTGGTGTCAATTTAAAGAAGTAGTCCAGTTAAACCTTTGTGGGCTTATAACTTGGCTTCTGAATGTCCTAGAGAGATCAGGTTTGTTTTAGTATACTCCAATCAACAGCCCCTACAACCACAAAAAGGAATGGAGTCATTAGCACTTATGGTTTTTAAATGGCACCCAGAATTATGTTGCACGAAGCACAATTTCACATCATTCTGGGTTCATTTGTGTGAAAACAAGGTCAAATAGGGCTGAAACGTTACAGGAAGGTAGAATCTATTGAGTTGTAAGTGATCTGAACGTTTCATGATGATAGCACTTTCCTAAGGGGGTCAAACCATGTCCCAAAGGTCACCGGGCCTGGTGTCACTTTAAAGAAGTAGTCCAGTTACACCTTTGTGGGCTTATAACTTGGCTTCTGAATGTCCTAGAGAGGTTAGGTGCGTTTTAGTGTACTCCAATCAACAGCCCCTACAACCACAAAAAGGAATGGAGTCATTAGCACTTAAGGTTTGTAAATGGCACCCAGAATTATGTTGCACGAAGCACAATTTCACATCATTCTGGGTCCATTTGTGTGAAAACAAGGTCCAATCAGGCTGAAACGCTACAAGAAGGTAGAATCTATTGAGTTGTAAGTGATCTGAACGTTTCAAGATGATCGCACATTCCTATAGGGGGTAAAACCATGTCCCAAAGGTCACCGGGCCTGGTGTCACTTTAAAGAAGTAGTCCAGTTAAACCTTTGTGGGCTTATAACTTGGCTTCTGAATGTCCTAGAGAGATCAGGTTTGTTTTAGTGTACTCCAATCAACAGCCCCTACAACCACAAAAAGGAATGGAGTCATTAGCACTTATGGTTTTTAAATGGCACCCAGATTTATGTTGCACGAAGCTTAATTTCACATCATTCTGGGTTCATTTGTGTGAAAACAAGGTCCAATCAGGCTGAAATGTTACAGGAAGGTAGAATCTATTGAGTTGTAAGTGATCTGAATGTTTCATGATGATAGCACTTTCCTAAGGGGGTCAAACCATGTCCCAAAGGTCACCGGATCTGGTGTCAATTTAAAGAAGTAGTCCAGTTACACCTTTGTGGGCTTATAACTTGGCTTCTGAATGTCCTAGAGAGATCAGGTTTGTTTTAGTATACTCCAATCAACAGCCCCTACAACCACAAAAAGGAATGGAGTCATTAGCACTTATGGTTTTTAAATGGCACCCAGAATTATGTTGCACGAAGCACAATTTCACATCATTCTGGGTTCATTTGTGTGAAAACAAGGTCCAATCAGGCTGAAACGTTACAGGAAGGTAGAATCTATTGAGTTGTAAGTGATCTGAACGTTTCAAGATGATCGCACATTCCTATAGGGGGTCAAACCATGTCCCAACGGTCACCGGGCCTGGTGTCACTTTAAAGAAGTAGTCCAGTTACACCTTTGTGGGCTTATAACTTGGCTTCTGAATGTCCTAGAGAGGTTAGGTTTGTTTTAGTGTACCCCAATCAACAGCCCCTACAACCACAAAAAGGAATGGAGTCATTAGCACTTAAGGTTTGTAAATGGTACCCAGAATTATGTTGCACGAAGCACAATTTCACATCACTCTGGGTCCATTTGTGTGAAAACAAGGTCCAATCAGGCTGAAACGCTACAAGAAGGTAGAATCTATTGAGTTGTAAGTGATCTGAACGTTTCAAGATGATCGCACAATCCTATAGGGGGTAAAACCATGTCCCAAAGGTCACCGGGCCAGGTGTCACTTTAAAGAAGTAGTCCAGTTACACCTTTGAGGGCTTATAACTTGGCTTCTGAATGTCCTAGAGAGATCAGGTTTGTTTTAGTATACTCCAGTCAACAGCCCCTACAACCACAAAAAGGAATGGAGTCATTAGCACTTATGGTTTTTAAATGGCACCCAGAATTATGTTGCACGAAGCACAATTTCACATCATTCTGGGTTCATTTGTGTGAAAACAAGGTCCAATCAGGCTGAAACGTTACAGGAAGGTAGAATCTATTGAGTTGTAAGTGATGTGAACGTTTCATCATGATAGCACTTTCCAAAGGGGGTCAAACCATGTCCCAAAGGTCACCGGATCTGGTGTCAATTTAAAGTAGTCCAGTTACACATTTGTGGGCTTATAACTTGGCTTCTGGATGTCCTAGAGAGATCAGGTTTGTTTTAGTATACTCCAATCAATAGCCCCTACAACCACAAAAAGGAATGGAGTCATTAGCACTTATGGTTTTTAAATGGCACCCAGGTTTATGTTGCACGAAGCACAATTTCACATCATTCTGGGTTCATTTGTGTGAAAACAAGGTCCAATCAGGCTGAAACGTTACAGGAAGGTAGAATCTATTGAGTTGTAAGTGATCTGAACGTTTCATCATGATAGCACTTTCCTAAGGGGGTCAAACCATGTCCCAAAGGTCACGGGATCTGGTGTCAATTTAAAGAAGTAGTCCAGTTACACATTTGTGGGCTTATAACTTGGCTTCTGGATGTCCTAGAGAGATCAGGTTTGTTTTAGTATACTCCAACCAACAGCCCCTACAACCACAAAAAGGAATGGAGTCATTAGCACTTATGGTTTGTAAATGGCACCCAGAATTATGTTGCACGAAGCACAATTTCACATCATTCTGGGTCCATTTGTGTGAAAACAAGGTCCAATAAGGCTGAAACGTTACAAGAAGGTAGAATCTATTGAGTTGTAAGTGATCTGAACGTTTCATGATGATCGCACATTCCTATAGGGGGTCAAACCATGTCCCAAAGGTCACCGGGCCTGGTGTCACTTTAAAGAAGTAGTCCAGTTACACCTTTGAGGGCTTATAACGTGGCTTCTGAATATCCTAGAGAGGTTAGGTTTGTTTTAGTGTTCTCCAATCACCAGCCCCTACAACCACACAAAGGAATGGAGTCATTAGCACCTAAGGTTTGTAAATGGCACCCAGAATTATGTTGCACGAAGCACAATTTCACATCATTCTGGGTCCATTTGTGTGAAAACAAGGTCCAATCAGGCTGAAACGCTACAAGAAGGTAGAATCAATTGAGTTGTAAGTTATCTGAACGTTTCAAGATGATCCCACATTCCTATAGGGGGTAAAACCATGTCCCAAAGGTCACCGGGCCTGGTGTCACTTTAAAGAAGTAGTCCAGTTACACCTTTGAGGGCTTATAACTTGGCTTCTGAATGTCCTAGAGAGATCAGGTTTGTTTTAGTGTACTCCAATCAACAGCCCCTACAACCTCAAAAAGGAATGGAGTAATTAGCACTTATGGTTTGTAAATGGCACCCAGAATTATGTTGCACGAAGCACAATTTCACATCATTCTGGGTGCATTTGTGTGAAAACAAGGTCCAATCAGGCTGAAACGTTACAGGAAGGTAGAATCTATTGAGTTGTAAGTGATCTGAACGTTTCATGATGATAGCGCTTTCCTAAGGGGGTGAAACCATGTCCCAAAGGTCACCGGAGCTGGCGTCCATTTAAATAAGTAGTCCAGTTACACCTTTGTGGGCTTATAACTTGGCTTCTGAATGTCCTGGAGAGATCAGGTTTGTTTTAGTATACTCCAATCAACAGCCCCTACAACCACAAAAAGGAATGGAGTCATTAGCACTTATGGTTTTTAAATGGCACCCAGAATTATGTTGCACGAAGCACAATTTCACATCATTCTGGGTTCATTTGTGTGAAAACAAGGTCCAATCAGGCTGAAACGTTACAGGAAGGTAGAATCTATTGTGTTGTAAGTGATCTGAACGTTTCATCATGATAGCACTTTCCAAAGGGGGTCAAACCATGTCCCAAAAGTCACCGGATCTGGTGTCAATTTAAAGAAGTAGTCCAGTTACACATTTGTGGGCTTATAACTTGGCTTCTGAACGTCCTAGAGAGGTTAGGTTTGTTTTAGTGTACTCCAATCAACAGCCCCTACAACCACAAAAAGGAATGGAGTCATTAGCACTTATGGTTTTTAAATGGCACCCAGAATTATGTTGCACGAAGCACAATTTCACATCATTCTGGGTTCATTTGTGTGAAAACAAGGTCCAATCATGCTGAAACGTTACAGGAAGGTAGAATCTATTGAGTTGTAAGTGATCTGAACGTTTCATGATGATAGCACTTTCCTAAGGGGGTCAAACCATGTCCCAAAGGTCACCGGATCTGGTGCCAATTTAAAGAAGTAGTCCAGTTACACATTTGTGGGCTTATAACTTGGCTTCTGAATGTCCTAGAGAGATCAGGTTTGTTTTAATGTACTCCAACCAACAGCCCCTACAACCACAAAAAGGAATGGAGTCATAAGCACTTATGGTTTGTAAATGGCACCCAGAATTATGTTGCACGAAGCACAATTTCACATCATTCTGGGTCCATTTGTGTGAAAACAAGGTCCAATAAGGCTGAAACGTTACAAGAAGGTAGAATCAATTGAGTTGTAAGTGATCTGAACGTTTCAAGATGATCGCACATTCCAATAGGGGGTAAAACCATGTCCCAAAGGTCACCGGGCCTGGTGTCACTTTAAAGAAGTAGTCCAGTTACACCTTTGTGGGCTTATAACTTGGCTTCTGAATGTCCTAGAGAGGTTAGGTTTGTTTTAGTGTACTCCAATCAACAGCCCCTACAACCACAAAAAGGAATGGAGTCATTAGCACTTATGGTTTGTAAATGGCACCCAGAATTATGTTGCACGAAGCACAATTTCACATCATTCTAGGTTCATTTGTGTGAAAACAAGGTCCAATCATGCTGAAACGTTACAGGAAGGTAGAATCTATTGAGTTGTAAGTGATCTGAACGTTTCATGATGATAGCACTTTCCTAAGGGGGTCAAACCATGTCCCAAAGGTCACCGGATCTGGTGCCAATTTAAAGAAGTAGTCCAGTTACACATTTGTGGGCTTATAACTTGGCTTCTGAATGTCCTAGAGAGATCAGGTTTGTTTTAATGTACTCCAACCAACAGCCCCTACAACCACAAAAAGGAATGGAGTCATTAGCACTTATGGTTTGTAAATGGCAACCAGAATTATGTTGCACGAAGCACAATTTCACATCATTCTGGGTCCATTTGTGTGAAAACAAGGTCCAATAAGGCTGAAACGTTACAAGAAGGTAGAATCTATTGAGTTGTAAGTGATCTGAACGTTTCATGATGATCGCACATTCCTATAGGGGGTCAAACCATGTCCCAAAGGTCACCGGGCCTGGTGTCACTTTAAAGAAGTAGTCCAGTTACACCTTTGAGGGCTTATAACTTGGCTTCTGAATATCCTAGAGAGATCAAGTTTGTTTTAGTGTACTCCAATCAACAGCCCCTAAAACCTCAAAAAGGAATGGAGTCATTAGCACTTATGGTTTTTAAATGGCACCCAGAATTATGTTGCACGAAGCACAATTTCACATCATTCTGGGTTCATTTGTGTGAAAACAAGGTCAAATAGGGCTGAAACGTTATAGGAAGGTAGAATCTATTGAGTTGTAAGTGATCTGAACGTTTCAAGATGATCGCACATTCCTATAGGGGGTCAAACCATGTCCCAAAGGTCACCGGGCCTGGTGTCACTTTAAAGAAGCAGTCCAGTTACACCTTTGTGGGCTTATAACATGGCTTCTGAATGTCCTAGAGAGGTTAGGTTTGTTTTAGTGTTCTCCAATCACCAGCCCCTACAACCACAAAAAGGAATGGAGTCATTAGCACTTATCGTTTGTAAATGGCACCCAGAATTATGTTGCACGAAGCACAATTTCACATCATTCTGGGTTCATTTGTGTGAAAACAAGGTCCAATCAGGCTGAAACGTTACAGGAAGGTAGAATCTATTGAGTTGTAAGTGATCTGAACGTTTCATGATGATAGCACTTTCCTACGGGGGTCAAACCATGTCCCAAAGGTCACCGGGCCTGGTGTATTTTTAAAGAAGTAGTCCAGTTACACCTTTGTGGGCTTATAACTTGGCTTCTGAATGTCCTAGAGAGGTTAGGTTTGTTTTAGTGTACTCCAATCAACAGCCCCTACAACCACAAAAAGGAATGGAGTCATTAGCACTTAAGGTTTGTAAATGGCACCCAGAATTATGTTGCACGAAGCACAATTTCACATCATTCTGGGTCCATTTGTGTTAAAACAAGGTCCAATCAGGCTGAAACGTTACAGGAAGGTAGAATCTATTGAGTTGTAAGTGATCTGAACGTTTCAAGATGATCGCACATTCCTATAGGGGGTCAAACCATGTCCCAACGGTCACCGGGCCTGGTGTCACTTTAAAGAAGTAGTCCAGTTACACCTTTGTGGGCTTATAACTTGGCTTCTGAATGTCCTAGAGAGGTTAGGTTTGTTTTAGTGTACTCCAATCAACAGCCCCTACAACCACAAAAAGGAATGGAGTCATTAGCACTTAAGGTTTGTAAATGGCACCCAGAATTATGTTGCACGAAGCACAATTTCACATCATTTTGGGTCCATTTGAGTGAAAACAAGGTCCAATCAGGCTGAAACGCTACAAGAAGGTAGAATCTATTGAGTTGTAAGTGATCTGAACGTTTCAAGATGATCGTACAATCCTATAGGGGGTAAAACCATGTCCCAAAGGTCACCGGGCCTGGTGTCACTTTAAAGAAGTAGTCCAGTTACACATTTGTGGGCTTATAACTTGGCTTCTGAATGTCCTAGAGAGATCAGGTTTGTTTTAGTATACTCCAATCAACAGCCCCTACAACCACAAAAAGGAATGGAGTCATTAGCACTTATGGTTTGTAAATGGCACCCAGAATTATGTTGCACGAAGCACAATTTCACATCATTCTGGGTTCATTTGTGTGAAAACAAGGTCCAATCAGGCTGAAACGTTACAGGAAGGTAGAATCTATTGAGTTGTAAGTGATCTGAACGTTTCATGATGATAGCACATTCCTATAGGGGGTCAAACCATGTCCCAACGGTCACCGGGCCTGGTGTCACTTTAAAGAAGTAGTCCAGTTACACCTTTGTGGGCTTATAACTTGGCTTCTGAATGTCCTAGAGAGGTTAGGTTTGTTTTAGTGTACTCCAATCAACAGCCCCTACAACCACAAAAAGGAATGGAGTCATTAGCACCTAAGGTTTGTAAATGGCACCCAGAATTATGTTGCACGAAGCACAATTTCACATCATTCTGGGTCCATTTGTGTGAAAACAAGGTCCAATCAGGCTGAAACGCTACAAGAAGGTAGAATCAATTGAGTTGTAAGTTATCTGAACGTTTCAAGATGATCCCACATTCCTATAGGGGGTGAAACCATGTCCCAAAGGTCACCGGGCCTGGTGTCACTTTAAAGAAGTAGTCCAGTTACACCTTTGAGGGCTTATAACTTGGCTTCTGAATGTCCTAGAGAGATCAGGTTTGTTTTAGTGTACTCCAATCAACAGCCCCTACAACCTCAAAAAGGAATGGAGTAATTAGCACTTATGGTTTGTAAATGGCACCCAGAATTATGTTGCACGAAGCACAATTTCACATCATTCTGGGTGCATTTGTGTGAAAACAAGGTCCAATCAGGCTGAAACGTTACAGGAAGGTAGAATCTATTGAGTTGTAAGTGATCTGAACGTTTCATGATGATAGCGCTTTCCTAAGGGGGTGAAACCATGTCCCAAAGGTCACCCGGAGCTGGCGTCCATTTAAATAAGTAGTCCAGTTACACATTTGTGGGCTTATAACTTGGCTTCTGAACGTCCTAGAGAGGTTAGGTTTGTTTTAGTGTACTCCAATCAACAGCCCCTACAACCACAAAAAGGAATGGAGTCATTAGCACTTATGGTTTGTAAATGGCACCCAGAATTATGTTGCACGAAGCAAAATTTCACATCATTCTGGGTTCATTTGTGTGAAAACAAGGTCCAATCAGGCTGAAACGTTACAGGAAGGTAGAATCTATTGTGTTGTAAGTGATCTGAACGTTTCATCATGATAGCACTTTCCAAAGGGGGTCAAACCATGTCCCAAAAGTCACCGGATCTGGTGTCAATTTAAAGAAGTAGTCCAGTTACACATTTGTGGGCTTATAACTTGGCTTCTGAACGTCCTAGAGAGGTTAGGTTTGTTTTAGTGTACTCCAATCAACAGCCCCTACAACCACAAAAAGGAATGGAGTCATTAGCACTTATGGTTTGTAAATGGCACCCAGAATTATGTTGCACGAAGCACAATTTCACATCATTCTGGGTTCATTTGTGTGAAAACAAGGTCCAATCATGCTGAAACGTTACAGGAAGGTAGAATCTATTGAGTTGTAAGTGATCTGAACGTTTCATGATGATAGCACTTTCCTAAGGGGGTCAAACCATGTCCCAAAGGTCACCGGATCTGGTGCCAATTTAAAGAAGTAGTATAGTTACACATTTGTGGGCTTATAACTTGGCTTCTGAATGTCCTAGAGAGATCAGGTTTGTTTTAATGTACTCCAACCAACAGCCCCTACAACCACAAAAAGGAATGGAGTCATAAGCACTTATGGTTTGTAAATGGCACCCAGAATTATGTTGCACGAAGCACAATTTCACATCATTCTGGGTCCATTTGTGTGAAAACAAGGTCCAATAAGGCTGAAACGTTACAAGAAGGTAGAATCAATTGAGTTGTAAGTGATCTGAACGTTTCAAGATGATCGCACATTCCAATAGGGGGTAAAACCATGTCCCAAAGGTCACCGGGCCTGGTGTCACTTTAAAGAAGTAGTCCAGTTACACCTTTGTGGGCTTATAACTTGGCTTCTGAATGTCCTAGAGAGGTTAGGTTTGTTTTAGTGTACTCCAATCAACAGCCCCTACAACCACAAAAAGGAATGGAGTCATTAGCACTTATGGTTTTTAAATGGCACCCAGAATTATGTTGCACGAAGCACAATTTCACATCATTCTAGGTTCATTTGTGTGAAAACAAGGTCCAATCATGCTGAAACGTTACAGGAAGGTAGAATCTATTGAGTTGTAAGTGATCTGAACGTTTCATGATGATAGCACTTTCCTAAGGGGGTCAAACCATGTCCCAAAGGTCACCGGATCTGGTGCCAATTTAAAGAAGTAGTCCAGTTACACATTTGTGGGCTTATAACTTGGCTTCTGAATGTCCTAGAGAGATCAGGTTTGTTTTAATGTACTCCAACCAACAGCCCCTACAACCACAAAAAGGAATGGAGTCATTAGCACTTATGGTTTGTAAATGGCAACCAGAATTATGTTGCACGAAGCACAATTTCACATCATTCTGGGTCCATTTGTGTGAAAACAAGGTCCAATAAGGCTGAAACGTTACAAGAAGGTAGAATCTATTGAGTTGTAAGTGATCTGAACGTTTCATGATGATCGCACATTCCTATAGGGGGTCAAACCATGTCCCAAAGGTCACCGGGCCTGGTGTCACTTTAAAGAAGTAGTCCAGTTACACCTTTGAGGGCTTATAACTTGGCTTCTGAATATCCTAGAGAGATCAGGTTTGTTTTAGTGTACTCCAATCAACAGCCCCTAAAACCTCAGAAAGGAATGGAGTCATTAGCACTTATGGTTTTTAAATGGCACCCAGAATTATGTTGCACGAAGCACAATTTCACATCATTCTGGGTTCATTTGTGTGAAAACAAGGTCAAATAGGGCTGAAACGTTATAGGAAGGTAGAATCTATTGAGTTGTAAGTGATCTGAACGTTTCAAGATGATCGCACATTCCTATAGGGGGTCAAACCATGTCCCAAAGGTCACCGGGCCTGGTGTCACTTTAAAGAAGCAGTCCAGTTACACCTTTGTGGGCTTATAACATGGCTTCTGAATGTCCTAGAGAGGTTAGGTTTGTTTTAGTGTTCTCCAATCACCAGCCCCTACAACCACAAAAAGGAATGGAGTCATTAGCACTTATCGTTTGTAAATGGCACCCAGAATTATGTTGCACGAAGCACAATTTCACATCATTCTGGGTTCATTTGTGTGAAAACAAGGTCCAATCAGGCTGAAACGTTACAGGAAGGTAGAATCTATTGAGTTGTAAGTGATCTGAACGTTTCATGATGATAGCACTTTCCTACGGGGGTCAAACCATGTCCCAAAGGTCACCGGGCCTGGTGTATTTTTAAAGAAGTAGTCCAGTTACACCTTTGTGGGCTTATAACTTGGCTTCTGAATGTCCTAGAGAGGTTAGGTTTGTTTTAGTGTACTCCAATCAACAGCCCTTACAACCACAAAAAGGAATGGAGTCATTAGCACTTAAGGTTTGTAAATGGCACCCAGAATTATGTTGCACGAAGCACAATTTCACATCATTCTGGGTCCATTTGTGTTAAAACAAGGTCCAATCAGGCTGAAACGTTACAGGAAGGTAGAATCTATTGAGTTGTAAGTGATCTGAACGTTTCAAGATGATCGCACATTCCTATAGGGGGTCAAACCATGTCCCAACGGTCACCGGGCCTGGTGTCACTTTAAAGAAGTAGTCCAGTTACACCTTTGTGGGCTTATAACTTTGCTTCTGAATGTCCTAGAGAGGTTAGGTTTGTTTTAGTGTACTCCAATCAACAGCCCCTACAACCACAAAAAGGAATGGAGTCATTAGCACTTAAGGTTTGTAAATGGCACCCAGAATTATGTTGCACGAAGCACAATTTCACATCATTTTGGGTCCATTTGAGTGAAAACAAGGTCCAATCAGGCTGAAACGCTACAAGAAGGTAGAATCTATTGAGTTGTAAGTGATCTGAACGTTTCAAGATGATCGTACAATCCTATAGGTGGTAAAACCATGTCCCAAAGGTCACCGGGCCTGGTGTCACTTTAAAGAAGTAGTCCAGTTACACATTTGTGGGCTTATAACTTGGCTTCTGAATGTCCTAGAGAGATCAGGTTTGTTTTAGTATACTCCAATCAACAGCCCCTACAACCACAAAAAGGAATGGAGTCATTAGCACTTATGGTTTGTAAATGGCACCCAGAATTATGTTGCACGAAGCACAATTTCACATCATTCTGGGTTCATTTGTGTGAAAACAAGGTCCAATCAGGCTGAAACGTTACAGGAAGGTAGAATCTATTGAGTTGTAAGTGATCTGAACGTTTCATGATGATAGCACATTCCTATAGGGGGTCAAACCATGTCCCAACGGTCACCGGGCCTGGTGTCACTTTAAAGAAGTAGTCCAGTTACACCTTTGTGGGCTTATAACTTGGCTTCTGAATGTCCTAGAGAGGTTAGGTTTGTTTTAGTGTACTCCAATCAACAGCCCCTACAACCACAAAAAGGAATGGAGTCATTAGCACTTAAGGTTTGTAAATGGCACCCAGAATTATGTTGCACGAAGCACAATTTCACATCATTTTGGGTCCATTTGATTGAAAACAAGGTCCAATCAGGCTGAAACGCTACAAGAAGGTAGAATCTATTGAGTTGTAAGTGATCTGAACGTTTCAAGATGATCGTACAATCCTATAGGGGGTAAAACCATGTCCCAAAGGTCACCGGGCCTGGTGTCACTTTAAAGAAGTAGTCCAGTTACACCTTTGAGGGCTTATAACTTGGCTTCTGAATGTCCTAGAGAGATCAGGTTTGTTTTAGTATACTCCAGTCAACAGCCCTTACAACCACAAAAAGGAATGGAGTCATTAGCACTTATGGTTTTTAAATGGCACCCAGAATTATGTTGCACGAAGCACAATTTCACATCATTCTGGGTTCATTTGTGTGAAAACAAGGTCCAATCAGGCTGAAACGTTACAGGAAGGTAGAATCTATTGAGTTGTAAGTGATCTGAACGTTTCATCATGATAGCACTTTCCTAAGGGGGTCAAACCATGTCCCAAAGGTCACCGGATCTGGTGTCAATTTAAAGAAGTAGTCCAGTTACACATTTGTGGGCTTATAACTTGGCTTCTGAATGTCCTAGAGAGATCAGGTTTGTTTTAGTATACTCCAATCAACAGCCCCTACAACCACAAAAAGGAATGGAGTCATTAGCACTTATGGTTTGTAAATGGCACCCAGAATTATGTTGCACGAAGCACAATTTCACATCATTCTGGGTTCATTTGTGTGAAAACAAGGTCCAATCAGGCTGAAACGTTACAGGAAGGTAGAATCTATTGAGTTGTAAGTGATCTGAACGTTTCATGATGATAGCACTTTCCTAAGGGGGTCAAACCATGTCCCAAAGGTCACCGGGCCTGGTGTATTTTTAAAGAAGTAGTCCAGTTACACCTTTGTGGGCTTATAACTTGGCTTCTGAATGTCCTAGAGAGGTTAGGTTTGTTTTAGTGTACTCCAATCAACAGCCCCTACAACCACAAAAAGGAATGGAGTCATTAGCACTTAAGGTTTGTAAATGGCACCCAGAATTATGTTGCACGAAGCACAATTTCACATCATTTTGGGTCCATTTGAGTGAAAACAAGGTCCAATCAGGCTGAAACGCTACAAGAAGGTAGAATCTATTGAGTTGTAAGTGATCTGAACGTTTCAAGATGATCGTACAATCCTATAGGGGGTAAAACCATGTCCCAAAGGTCACCGGGCCTGGTGTCACTTTAAAGAAGTAGTCCAGTTACGCCTTTGAGGGCTTATAACTTGGCTTCTGAATGTCCTAGAGAGATCAGGTTTGTTTTAGTATACTCCAGTCAACAGCCCTTACAACCACAAAAAGGAATGGAGTCATTAGCACTTATGGTTTTTAAATGGCACCCAGAATTATGTTGCACGAAGCACAATTTCACATCATTCTGGGTTCATTTGTGTGAAAACAAGGTCCAATCAGGCTGAAACGTTACAGGAAGGTAGAATCTATTGAGTTGTAAGTGATCTGAACGTTTCATCATGATAGCACTTTCCTAAGGGGGTCAAACCATGTCCCAAAGGTCACCGGATCTGGTGTCAATTTAAAGAAGTAGTCCAGTTACACATTTGTGGGCTTATAACTTGGCTTCTGAATGTCCTAGAGAGATCAGGTTTGTTTTAGTATACTCCAATCAACAGCCCCTACAACCACAAAAAGGAATGGAGTCATTAGCACTTATGGTTTGTAAATGGCACCCAGAATTATGTTGCACGAAGCACAATTTCACATCATTCTGGGTTCATTTGTGTGAAAACAAGGTCCAATCAGGCTGAAACGCTACAAGAAGGTAGAATCTATTGAGTTGTAAGTGATCTGAACGTTTCATGATGATAGCACTTTCCTAAGGGGGTTAAACCATGTCCTAAAGGTCACCGGGCCTGGTGTCACTTTAAAGAAGTAGTCCAGTTAAACCTTTGTGGGCTTATAACTTGGCTTCTGAATGTCCTAGAGAGATCAGGTTTGTTAGACCTGTTTGTGTAGTGTATGTTTAGGGACATAGTTTGACCTCCTTGGGAAAGTGCTATCAGCATGAAACGTTCAGATCACTTACAACTCAATAGATTCTACCTTCCTGTAACGTTTCAGCCTGATTGGACCTTGTTTTCACACAAATGAACCCAGAATGATGTGAAATTGTGCTTCGTGCAACATAATTCTGGGTGCCATTTAAAAACCATAAGTGCTAATGACTACATTCCTTTTTGGGGTAATGGGGGCTGTTAACTGGAGTACTCTAAAACAAACCTGACCTCTTTAGGATATTCAGAAGCCAAGTTATAAGCTCACAAAGGTGTAACTGGACTACTTCTTTAAAGTGACACCAGGCCCGGTGACCTTTGGGACATGGTTTTACCCCCTACAGGAATGTGTGATCATCATGAAACGTTCAGATCACTTACAACTCAATAGATTCTACCTTCTTGTAACGTTTCAGCCTGATTGGACCTTGTTTTCACACAAATGGACCCAGAATGATGTGAAATTGTGCTTCGTGCAACATAATTCTGGGTGCCATTTAAAACCATTAGTGCTAATCACTCCATTCCTTTTTGTGGTGGTAGGGGCTGTTGATTGGAGTACACTAAAACAAGCCTGACCTCTCTAGGACATTCAGAAGCCAAGTTATAAGCCCACAAATGTGTAACTGGACTACTTCTTTAAATTGACACCAGATCCGGTGACCTTTGGGACATGGTTTGACCCCCTTAGGAAAGTGCTATCATCATGAAACGTTCAGATCACTTACAACTCAATAGATTCTACCTTCCTGTAACGTTTCAGCCTGATTGGACCTTGTTTTCACACAAATGAACCCAGAATGATGTGAAACTGTGCTTCGTGCAACATAATTCTGGGTGCCATTTACAAACCATAAGTGCTAATGACTCCATTCCTTTTTGTGGTTGTAGGGGCTGTTTATTGGAGTACACTAAATTAAACCTGATCTCTCTAGGACATTCAGAAGCCAAGTTATAAGCCCACAAATGTGTAACTGGACTACTTCTTTAAATTGACACCAGATCCGGTGACCTTTGGGACATAGTTTGACCTCCTTAGGAAAGTGCTATCAGCATGAAACGTTCAGATCACTTACAACTCAATAGATTCTACCTTCCTGTAACGTTTCAGCCTGATTGGACCTTGTTTTCACACAAATGGACCCAGAATGATTTGAAATTGTGCTTCGTACAACTTAATTCTGGATGCCATTTACAAACCATAAGTGCTAATGACTCCATTCCTTTTTGTGGTTGTAGGGGCTGTTGACTGGAGTACACTAAAACAAGCCTGACCTCTCTAGGACATTCAGAAGCCAAGTTATAAGCCCACAAATGTTGGTACTGGACTACTTCTTTAAATTGACACCAGATCCGGTGACCTTTGGGACATGGTTTGACCCCCTTAGGAAAGTGCTATCATCATGAAACGTTCAGATCACTTACAACTCAATAGATTCTACCTTTCTGTAACGTTTCAGCCTGATTGGACCTTGTTTTCACACAAATGAACCCAGAATGATGTGAAATTGTGCTTCGTGCAACATAACTCTGGGTGCCATTTACAAACCATAAGTGCTAATGACTCCATTCCTTTTTGTGGTTGTAGGGGCTGTTTATTGGAGTACACTAAATTAAACCTGATCCCTCTAGGACATTCAGAAGCCAAATTATAAGCCCACAAAGGTGTAACTGGACTACTTCTTTAAAGTGACACCAGGCCCGTTGACCTTTGGGACATGGTTTGACCCCCTATAGGAATGTGCGATCATCATGAAACGTTCAGATCACTTAAAACTCAATAGATTCTACCTTCTTGTAACGTTTCAGCCTGATTGGACCTTGTTTTCACACAAATGGACCCAGAATGATGTGAAATTGTGCTTCGTGCAACATATTTCTGGGTGCCATTTACAAACCATAAGTGCTAATCACTCCATTCCTTTTTTTGGTTGTAGGGGCTGTTGACTGGAGTACACTAAAACAAGCCTGACCTCTCTAGGACATTCAGAAGCCAAGTTATAAGCCCACAAATGTGTAACTGGACTACTTCTTTAAATTGACACCAGATCCGGTGACCTTTGGGACATGGTTTGACCCCCTTAGGAAAGTGCTATCATCATGAAACGTTCAGATCACTTACAACTCAATAGATTCTACCTTCCTGTAACGTTTCAGCCTGATTGGACCTTGTTTTCACACAAATGAACCCAGAATGATGTGAAATTGTGCTTCGTGCAACATAATTCTGGGTGCCATCTAAAAACCATAAGTGCTAATGACTCCATTCCTTTTTGGGGTAATAGGGGCTGTTGATTGGAGTACCCTAAAACAAACCTGACCTCTCTAGGATATTCAGAAGCCAAGTTATAAGCCCACAAATGTGTAACTGGACTACTTCTTTAAAGTGACACCAGGCCCGGTGACCTTTGGGACATGGTTTTACCCCCTACAGGAATGTGTGATCATCATGAAACGTTCAGATCACTTACAACTCAATAGATTCTACCTTCTTGTAACGTTTCAGCCTGATTGGACCTTGTTTTCACACAAATGGACCCAGAATGATGTGAAATTGTGCTTCGTGCAACATAATTCTGGGTGCCATTTAAAACCATTAGTGCTAATCACTCCATTCCTTTTTGTGGTGGTAGGGGCTGTTGATTGGAGTACACTAAAACAAGCCTGACCTCTCTAGGACATTCAGAAGCCAAGTTATAAGCCCACAAATGTGTAACTGGACTACTTCTTTAAATTGACACCAGATCCGGTGACCTTTGGGACATGGTTTGACCCCCTTAGGAAAGTGCTATCATCATGAAACGTTCAGATCACTTACAACTCAATAGATTCTACCTTCCTGTAACGTTTCAGCCTGATTGGACCTTGTTTTCACACAAATGAACCCAGAATGATGTGAAATTGTGCTTCGTGCAACATAATTCTGGGTGCCATTTACAAACCATAAGTGCTAATGACTCCATTCCTTTTTGTGGTTGTAGGGGCTGTTTATTGGAGTACACTAAATTAAACCTGATCTCTCTAGGACATTCAGAAGCCAAGTTATAAGCCCACGAAGGTGTAACAGGACTACTTCTTTAAAGTGTCACCAGGCCCGGTGACCTTTGGGACATGGTTTGACCCCCTATAGGAATGTGCGATCATCATGAAACGTTCAGATCACTTACAACTCAATAGATTCTACCTTCTTGTAACGTTTCAGCCTGATTGGACCTTGTTTTCACACAAACGGACCCAGAATGATGTGAAATTGTGCTTCGTGCAACATATTTCTGGGTGCCATTTACAAACCATAAGTGCTAATCACTCCATTCCTTTTTGTGGTTGTAGGGGCTGTTGATTGGAGTACACTAAAACAAGCCTGACCTCTCTAGGACATTCAGAAGCCAAGTTATAAGCCCACAAATGTGTAACTGGACTACTTCTTTAAATTGACACCAGATCCGGTGACCTTTGGGACATGGTTTGACCCCCTTAGTAAAAGTGCTATCATCATGAAACGTTCAGATCACTTACAACTCAATAGATTCTACCTTCCTGTAACGTTTCAGCCTGATTGGACCTTGTTTTCACACAAATGAACCCAGAATGATGTGAAATTGTGCTTCGTGCAACATAATTCTGGGTGCCATTTACAAACCATAAGTGCTAATGACTCCATTCCTTTTTGTGGTTGTAGGGGCTGTTTATTGGAGTACACTAAATTAAACCTGATCTCTCTAGGACATTCAGAAGCCAAGTTATAAGCCCACAAATGTGTAACTGGACTACTTCTTTAAATTGACACCAGATCCGGTGACCTTTGGGACATAGTTTGACCTCCTTAGGAAAGTGCTATCAGCATGAAACGTTCAGATCACTTACAACTCAATAGATTCTACCTTCCTGTAACGTTTCAGCCTGATTGGACCTTGTTTTCACACAAATGGACCCAGAATGATTTGAAATTGTGCTTCGTACAACTTAATTCTGGATGCCATTTACAAACCATAAGTGCTAATGACTCCATTCCTTTTTGTGGTTGTAGGGGCTGTTGACTGGAGTACATTAAAACAAGCCTGACCTCTCTAGGACATTCAGAAGCCAAGTTATAAGCCCACAAATGTTGGTACTGGACTACTTCATTAAATTGACACCAGATCCGGTGACCTTTGGGACATGGTTTGACCCCCTTAGGAAAGTGCTATCATCATGAAACGTTCAGATCACTTACAACTCAATAGATTCTACCTTCCTGTAACGTTTCAGCCTGATTGGACCTTGTTTTCACACAAATGAACCCAGAATGATGTGAAATTGTGCTTCGTGCAACATAATTCTGGGTGCCATTTACAAACCATAAGTGCTAATGACTCCATTCATTTTTGTGGTTGTAGGGGCTGTTGATTGGAGTACACTAAAACAAACCTGATCTCTCTAGGACATTCAGAAGCCAAGTTATAAGCCCACAAAGGTGTAACTGGACTACTTCTTTAAATTGACACCAGATCCGGTGACCTTTGGGACATGGTTTGACCCCCTTAGGAAAGTGCTATCATCATGAAACGTTCAGATCACTTACAACGCAATAGATTCTACCTTCCTGTAACGTTTCAGCCTGATTGGACCTTGTTTTCACACAAATGAACCCAGAATGATGTGAAATTGTGCTTCGTGCAACATAATTCTGGGTGCCATTTAAAAACCATAAGTGCTAATGACTCCATTCCTTTTTGAGGTTGTAGGGGCGGTTGATTGGAGTACACTAAAACAAACCTGATCTCTCTAGGACATTCAGAAGCCAAGTTATAAGCCCACAAATGTGTAACTGGACTACTTCTTTAAATTGACACCAGATCCGGTGACCTTTGGGACATGGTTTGACCCCCTTAGGAAAGTGCTATCATCATGAAACGTTCAGATCACTTACAACTCAACAGATTCTACATTCCTGTAACGTTTCAGCCTGATTGGACCTTGTTTTCACACAAATGAACCCAGAATGATGTGAAATTGTGCTTCGTGCAACATAATTCTGGGTGCCATTTAAAAACCATAAGTGCTAATGACTCCATTCCTTTTTGTGGTTGTAGGGGCTGTTGATTGGAGTACACTAAAACAAACCTGATCGCTCTAGGACATTCAGAAGCCAAGTTATAAGTCCACAAATGTGTAACTGGACTACTTCTTTAAAGTGACACCAGATCCGGTGACCTTTGGGACATGATTTGACCCCCTTAGGAAAGTGCTATCATCATGAAACGTTCAGATCACTTACAACTCAATAGATTCTACCTTCCTGTAACGTTTCAGCCTGATTGGACCTTGTTTTCACACAAATGAACCCAGAATGATGTGAAATTGTGCTTCGTGCAACATAATTCTGGGTGCCATTTACAAACCATAAGTGCTAATGACTCCATTCCTTTTAGTGGTAACGGGGGCTGTTAATTGGAGTACTCTAAAACAAACCTGACCTCCCTAGGATATTCAGAAGCCAAGTTATAAGCCCACAAAGGTGTAACTGGACTACTTCTTTAAAGTGACACCAGGCCCGGTGACCTTTGGGACATGGTTTTACCCCCTATAGGAATGTGCGATCATCTTGAAACGTTCAGATCACTTACAACTCAATAGATTCTACCTTCTTGTAATGTTTCAGCCTGATTGGACCTTGTTTTCACACAAATGGACCCAGAATGATGTGAAATTGTGCTTCGTGCAACATAATTCTGGGTGCCATTTAAAAACCATAAGTGCTAATGACTCCATTCCTTTTTGTGGTTGTAGGGGCTGTTGATTGGAGTATACTAAAACAAACCTGATCTCTCTAGGACATTCAGAAGCCAAGTTATAAGCCCACAAATGTGTAACTGGACTACTTCTTTAAATTGACACCAGATCCGGTGACCTTCGGGACATTGTTTGACCCCCTTAGGAAAGTGCGATCATCTTGAAACGTTCAGATCACTTACAACTCAATAGATTCTACCGTCTTGTAGCGTTTCAGCCTGATTGGACCTTGTTTTCACACAAATGGACCCAGAATGATGTGAAATTGTGCTTCGTGCAACATAATTCTGGGTGCCATTTACAAACCATAAGTGCTAATGACTCCATTCCTTTTTGTGGTTGTAGGGGCTGTTGATTGGAGTACATTAAAACAAACCTGATCTCTCTAGGACATTCAGAAGCCAAGTTATAAGCCCACAAATGTGTAACTGGACTACTTTAAATTGACACCAGATCCGGTGACCTTTGGGACATGGTTTGACCCCCTTAGGAAAGTGCTATCATCATGAAACGTTCAGATCATTTACAACTCAATAGATTCTACCTTCCTGTAATGTTTCAGCCTGATTGGACCTTGTTTTCACACAAATGAACCCAGAATGATGTGAAATTGTGCTTCGTGCAACATAATTCTGGGTGCCATTTAAAAACCATAAGTGCTAATGACTCCATTCCTTTTTGTGGTTGTGGGGGCTGTTGATTGGAGTATACTAAAACAAACCTGATCTCTCTAGGACATTCAGAAGCCAAGTTATAAGCCCACAAATGTGTAACTGGACTACTTCTTTAAATTGACACCAGATCCGGTGACCTTTGGGACATGGTTTGACCCCCTTAGGAAAGTGCTATCATCATGAAACGTTCAGATCACTTACAACGCAATAGATTCTACCTTCCTGTAACGTTTCAGCCTGATTGGACCTTGTTTTCACACAAATGAACCCAGAATGATGTGAAATTGTGCTTCGTGCAACATAATTCTGAGTGCCATTTAAAAACCATAAGTGCTAATGACTCCATTCCTTTTTGAGGTTGTAGGGGCGGTTGATTGGAGTACATTAAAACAAACCTGATCTCTCTAGGACATTCAGAAGCCAAGTTATAAGCCCACAAATGTGTAACTGGACTACTTCTTTAAATTCACACCAGATCCGGTGACCTTTGGGACATGGTTTGACCCCCTTAGGAAAGTGCTATCATCATGAAACGTTCAGATCACTTACAACTCAATAGATTCTACCTTCCTGTAACGTTTCAGCCTGATTGGACCTTGTTTTCACACAAATGAACCCAGAATGATGTGAAATTGTGCTTCGTGCAACATAATTCTGGGTGCCATTTAAAAACCATAAGTGCTAATGACTCCATTCCTTTTTGTGGTTGTAGGGGCTGTTGATTGGAGTACACTAAAACAAACCTGTTCGCTCTAGGACATTCAGAAGCCAAGTTATAAGCCCACACATGTGTAACTGGACTACTTCTTTAAATTTACACCAGATCCGGTGACCTTTGGGACATGATTTGACCCCCTTTGGAAAGTGCTATCATCATGAAACGTTCAGATCACTTACAACTCAATAGATTCTACCTTCCTGTAACGTTTCAGCCTGATTGGACCTTGTTTTCACACAAATGGACCCAGAATGATGTGAAATTGGGCTTCGTGCAACATAATTCTGGGTGCCATTTAAAAACCATAAGTGCTAATGACTCCATTCCTTTTTGGGGTAATAAGGGCTGTTGATTGGAGTACACTAAGACAAACCTGACCTCTCTGAGACATTCAGAAGCTAAGTTATAAGCCCCCAAATGTGTTTTTGGAACCCCGCCTTCAAGGAACAAGTGATCCGGTGACCTTTATGACCTGATTTGACGCCCTTAGGAATCTGCTATCATCATGAAACACAGGAATCATTTACAACTCAATAGATTCTACTTTTCTGTGACATTTCAGCCTGATTGAAGCTTTTTTCTGTGAAATGGACCCGGAATGATGTGAAATTGTGCTTTGTGCAACATAATTCTGGGTGCCATTTAAAAACCATAAGTGCTAAAGACTCCATTCCTTTTTGGGGTTGTAGGGGATGTTAATTGTAGTACTCTAAAACAAACCTGACCTCTCTAGGACATTCAGAAGAAACGTTATAAGCCCACAAAGGTGTAACTGGACTACTTCTTTAAAGTGACACCAGGCCCGGTGACCTTTGGGACATGGTTTGACCCCCTATAGGAATGTGCGATCATCATGAAACGTTCAGATCACTTACAACTCAATAGATTCTACCATCCTGTAACGTTTAAGCCTGATTGGACCTTGTTTTCACACAAATGGACCCAGAATGATGTGAAATTGTGCTTCGTGCAACATAATTCTGGGTGCCATCTAAAAACCATAAGTGCTAATGACTCCATTCCTTTTTGGGGTAATAGGGGCTGTTGATTGGAGTACCCTAAAACAAACCTGACCTCTCTAGGATATTCAGAAGCCAAGTTATAAGCCCACAAATGTGTAACTGGACTACTTCTTTAAAGTGACACCAGGCCCGGTGACCTTTGGGACATGGTTTTACCCCCTATAGGAATGTGCGATCATCATGAAACGTTCAGATCACTTACATCTCAATAGATTCTACCTTCCTGTAACGTTTCATCCTGATTGGACCTTGTTTTCACACAAATGAACCTAGAATGATGTGAAATTGTGCTTCGTGCAACATAATTCTGGGTGCCATTTGAAAACCATAAGTACTAATGACTCCATTCCTTTTTGTGGTTGTAGGGGCTGTTGATTGGAGTACACTAAAACAAACCTGATCTCTCTAGAACATTCAGAAGCCAAGTTATAAGCCCACAAATGTGTAACTGGACTACTTCTTTAAAGTGACACCAGATCCGGTGACCTTTGGGACATGGTTTGACCCCCTTAGGAAAGTGCTATCATCATGAAACGTTCAGATCACTTACAACTCAATAGATTCTACCTTCCTGCAACGTTTCAGCCCGATTGGACCTTGTTTTCACACAAATGGACCCAGAATGATGTGAAATTGTGCTTTGTGCAACATAATTCTGGGTGCCATTTAAAAACCATAAGTGCTAATGACTACATTCCTTTTTGGGGTAATGGGGGCTGTTAATTGGAGTACTCTAAAACAAACCTGACCTCTCTAGGATATTCAGAAGCCAAGTTATAAGCCCACAAAGGTGTAACTGGACTACTTCTTTAAAGTGACACCAGGCCCGGTGACCTTTGGGACATGGTTTGACCCCCTATAGGAATGTGCGATCATCTTGAAACGTTCAGATCACTTACAACTCAATAGATTCTACCTTCTTGTAACGTTTCAGCCTGATTGGACCTTGTTTTCACACAAATGGATCCAGAATGATGTGAAATTGTGCTTCGTGCAACATAATTCTGGGTGCCATTTACAAACCATAAGTGCTAATGACTCCATTCCTTTTTGTGGTTGTAGTGGCTGTTGATTGGAGTATACTAAAACAAACCTGATCTCTCTAGGACATTCAGAAGCCAAGTTATGAGCCCACAAATGTGTAACTGGACTACTTCTTTAAATTGACACCAGATCCGGTGACCTTTGGGACATGGTTTGACCCCCTATAGGAATGTGCTATCATCATGAAACGTTCAGATCACTTACAACTCAATAGATTCTACCTTCCTGTAACGTTTCAGCCTGATTGGACCTTGTTTTCACACAAATGGACCCAGAATGATGTGAAATTGTGCTTCGTGCAAAATAATTCTGGGTGCCATTTACAAACCATAAGTGCTAATGACTACTTCTTTAAATTGACACCAGTTCCGGTGACCTTTGGGACATGGTTTGACCCCCTTAGGAAAGTGCTATCATCATGAAACGTTCAGATCACTTACAACTCAGTAGATTCTACCTTCCTGTAACGTTTCAGCCTGATTGGACCTTGTTTTCACACAAATGAACCCAGAATGATGTGAAATTGTGCTTCGTGCAACATAATTCTGGGTGCCATGTACAAACCATAAGTGCTAATGACTCCATTCCTTTTATTGGTTGTAGGGGCTGTTGATTGGAGTACATTAAAACAAACCTGATATCTCTAGGACATTCAGAAGCCAAGTTAAAAGCCCACAAATGTGTATCTGGACTACTTCTTTAAATTGACACCAGATCCGGTGACCTTTGGGACATAGTTTGACCCCCTTAGGAAAGTGCTATCATCATGAAACGTTCAGATCACTTACAACTCAATAGATTCTACCTTCCTGTAACGTTTCAGCCTGATTGGACCTTGTTTTCACACAAATGAACCCAGAATGATGTGAAATTGTGCTTCGTGCAACATAATTCTGGGTGCCATTTACAAACCATAAGTGCTAATGACTCCATTCCTTTTTGTGGTTGTAGGGGCTGTTGATTGGAGTACACTAAAACAAACCTAACCTCTCTAGCACATTCAGAAGCCAAGTTATAAGCCCACAAAGGTGTAACTGGACTACTTCTTTAAAGTGACACCAGGCCCGGTGACCTTTGGGACATGGTTTTACCCCCTATAGGAATGTGCGATCATCTTGAAACGTTCAGATCACTTACAACTCAATAGATTCTACCTTCTTGTAGCGTTTCAGCCAGATTGGACCTTGTTTTCACACAAATGGACCCAGAATGATGTGAAATTGTGCTTTGTGCAACATAATTCTGGGTGCCATTTACAAACCTTAAGTGCTAATGACTCCATTCCTTTTTGTGGTTGTAGAGGCTGTTGATTGGAGTACACTAAAACAAACCTGATCTCTCTAAAACATTCAGAAGCCAAGTTATAAGCCCACTAATGTGTAACTGGACTACTTATTTAAATTGACACCAGATCCGGTGACCTTTGGGACATGGTTTGACCCCCTTAGGAAAGTGCTATCATCATGAAACGTTCAGAACACTTACAACTCAATAGATTCTACCTTCCTGTAACGTTTCAGCCTGATTGGACCTTGTTTTCACACAAATGAACCCAGAATGATGTGAAATTGTGCTTCGTGCAACATAATTCTGGGTGCCATTTACAAACCATAAGTGCTAATGACTCCATTCCTTTTTGTGGTTGTAGGGGCTGTTGATTGGAGTACACTAAAACAAACCTGATCTCTCTAGGACATTCAGAAGCCAAGTTATAAGCCCACAAATGTGTAACTGGACTACTTCTTTAAATTGACACCAGTTCCGGTGACCTTTGGGACATGGTTTGACCCCCTTAGGAAAGTGCTATCATCATGAAACGTTCAGATCACTTACAACTCAGTAGATTCTACCTTCCTGTAACGTTTCAGCCTGATTGGACCTTGTTTTCACACAAATGAACCCAGAATGATGTGAAATTGTGATTCGTGCAACATAATTCTGGGTGCCATTTACAAACCATAAGTGCTAATGACTCCATTCCTTTTTGTGGTTGTAGGGGCTGTTGATTGGAGTACATTAAAACAAACCTGATCTCTCTAGGACATTCAGAAGCCAAGTTAAAAGCCCACAAATGTGTATCTGGACTACTTCTTTAAATTGACACCAGATCCGGTGACCTTTGGGACATAGTTTGACCCCCTTAGGAAAGTGCTATCATCATGAAACGTTCAGATCACTTACAACTCAATAGATTCTACCTTCCTGTAACGTTTCAGCCTGATTGGACCTTGTTTTCACACAAATGAACCCAGAATGATGTGAAATTGTGCTTCGTGCAACATAATTCTGGGTGCCATTTACAAACCATAAGTGCTAATGACTCCATTCATTTTTGTGGTTGTAGGGGCTGTTGATTGGAGTACACTAAAACAAACCTAACCTCTCTAGCACATTCAGAAGCCAAGTTATAAGCCCACAAAGGTGTAACTGGACTACTTCTTTAAAGTGACACCAGGCCCGGTGACCTTTTGGACATGGTTTTACCCCCTATAGGAATGTGCGATCATCTTGAAACGTTCAGATCACTTACAACTCATTAGATTCTACCTTCTTGTAGCGTTTCAGCCAGATTGGACCTTGTTTTCACACAAATGGACCCAGAATGATGTGAAATTGTGCTTTGTGCAACATAATTCTGGGTGCCATTTACAAACCTTAAGTGCTAATGACTCCATTCCTTTTTGTGGTTGTAGGGGCTGTTGATTGGAGTACACTAAAACAAACCTGATCTCTCTAAAACATTCAGAAGCCAAGTTATAAGCCCACTAATGTGTAACTGGACTACTTCTTTAAATTGACACCAGATCCGGTGACATTTGGGACATGGTTTGACCCCCTTAGGAAAGTGCTATCATCATGAAACGTTCAGATCACTTACAACTCAATAGATTCTACCTTCCTGTAACGTTTCAGCCTGATTGGACCTTGTTTTCACACAAATGAACCCAGAATGATGTGAAATTGTGCTTCGTGCAGCATAATTCTGGGTGCCATTTACAAACCATAAGTGCTAATGACTCCATTCCGTTTTGAGGTTGTAGGGTATGTTGATTGGAGTACACCAAAACAAACCTGACCTCTCTAGGACATTCAGAAGCCAAGTTATAAGCCCACAAAGGTGTAACTGGACTACTTCTTTAAAGTGACACCAGGCCCGGTGACCTTTGGGACATGGTTTTACCCCCATAGGGATGTGCGATCATCTTGAAACATTCAGATCATTTACAACTCAATAGATTCTACCTTCTTGTAGCGTTTCAGCCTGATTGGACCTTGTTTTCACACAAATGGACCCAGAATAATGTGAAATTGTGCTTCGTGCAACACAATTCTGGGTGCCATTTACAAACCATAAGTGCTAATGACTCCATTCCTTTTTGTGGTTGTAGGGGCTGTTGATTGGAGTACATTAAAACAAACCTGATCTCTCTAGGACATCCAGAAGCCAAGTTATAAGCCCACAAATGTGTAACTGGACTACTTCTTTAAATTGACACCAGATCCGGTGACTTTTGGGACATGGTTTGACCCCCTTAGGAAAGTGCTATCATCATGAAACGTTCAGATCACTTACACCTCAATAGATTCTACCTTCCTGTAACGTTTCAGCCTGATTGGATCTTGTTTTCACACAAATGAACCCAGAATGATGTGAAATTGTGCTTCGTGCAACATAATTCTGGGTGCCATTTAAAAACCATAAGTGCTAATGACTCCATTCCTTTTTGGGGTAATGGGGGCTGTTAATTGGAGTACGCTAAAACAAACCTGATCTCTCTAGGACATTCAGAAGCCAAGTTATAAGCCCACAAATGTGTAACTGGACTACTTCTTTAAATTGACACCAGTTCCGGTGACCTTTGGGACATGGTTTGACCCCCTTAGGAAAGTGCTATCATCATGAAACGTTCAGATCACTTACAACTCAGTAGATTCTACCTTCCTGTAACGTTTCAGCCTGATTGGACCTTGTTTTCACACAAATGAACCCAGAATGATGTGAAATTGTGCTTCGTACAACATAATTCTGGGTGCCATTTACAAACCATAAGTGCTAATGACTCCATTCCTTTTTGTGGTTGTAGGGGCTGTTTATTGGAGTACACTAAATTAAACCTGATCTCTCTACGACATTCAGAAGCCAAGTTATAAGCCCACAAATGTGTAACTGGACTACTTCTTTAAATTGACACCAGATCCGGTGACCTTTGGGACATAGTTTGACCTCCTTGGGAAAGTGCTATCAGCATGAAACGTTCAGATCACTTACAACTCAATAGATTCTACCTTCCTGTAACGTTTCAGCCTGATTGGACCTTGTTTTCACACAAATGGACCCCGAATGATTTGAAATTGTGCTTCGTACAACATAATTCTGGATGCCATTTACAAACCATGAGTGCTAATGACTCCATTCCTTTTTGTGGTTGTAGGGGCTGTTTATTGGAGTACACTAAATTAAACCTGATCTCTCTACGACATTCAGAAGCCAAGTTATAAGCCCACAAATGTGTAACTGGACTACTTCTTTAAATTGACACCAGATCCGGTGACCTTTGGGACATAGTTTGACCTCCTTGGGAAAGTGCTATCAGCATGAAACGTTCAGATCACTTACAACTCAATAGATTCTACCTTCCTGTAACGTTTCAGCCTGATTGGACCTTGTTTTCACACAAATGGACCCCGAATGATTTGAAATTGTGCTTCGTACAACATAATTCTGGATGCCATTTACAAACCATAAGTGCTAATGACTCCATTCCTTTGTGTGGTTGTAGGGGCTGTTGATTGGAGTACACTAAAACAAACCTGATCTCTCCAGGACATTCAGAAGCCAAGTTATAAGCCCACAAATGTGTAACTGGACTACTTCTTTAAATTGACACCAGATCCGGTGACCTTTGGGACATGGTTTGACCCCCTTAGGAAAGTGCGATCATCATGAAACGTTCAGATCACTTACAACTCAATAGATTCTACCTTCCTGTAACGTTTCAGCCTGATTGGACCTTGTTTTCACACAAATGAACCCAGAATGATGTGAAATTGTGCTTCGTGCAACATAATTCTGGGTGCCATTTAAAAACCATAAGTGCTAATGACTCCATTCCTTTTTGGGGTAATGGGGGCTGTTAACTTGAGTACTCTAAAACAAACCTGACCTCTTTAGGATATTCAGAAGCCAAGGTATAAGCTCACAAAGTTGTAACTGGACTACTTCTTTAAAGTGACACCAGGCCCGGTGACCTTTGGGACATGGTTTTAGCCCCTACAGGAATGTGTGATCATCATGAAACGTTCAGATCACTTACAACTCAATAGATTCTACCTTCTTGTAACGTTTCAGCCTGATTGGACCTTGTTTTCACACAAATGGACCCAGAATGATGTGAAATTGTGCTTCGTGCAACATAATTCTGGGTGCCATTTACAAACCATAAGTGCTAATGACTCCATTCCTTTTTGTGGTTGTAGGGGCTGTTGATTGGAGTACACTAAAACAAGCCTGACCTCTCTAGGACATTCAGAAGCCAAGTTATAAGCCCACAAATGTGTAACTGGACTACTTCTTTAAATTGACACCAGATCCGGTGACCTTTGGGACATGGTTTGACCCCCTTAGGAAAGTGCTATCATCATGAAACGTTCAGATCACTTACAACTCAATAAATTCTACCTTCCTGTAACGTTTCAGCCTGATTGGACCTTGTTTTCACACAAATGAACCCAGAATGATGTGAAATTGTGCTTCGTGCAACATAATTCTGGGTGCAATTTACAAACCATAAGTGCTAATGACTCCATTCCTTTTTGTGGTTGTAGGGGCTGTTTATTGGAGTACACTAAATTAAATCTGATCTCTCTAGGACATTCAGAAGCCAAGTTATAAGCCCACAAATGTGTAACTGGACTACTTCTTTAAATTGACACCAGATCCGGTGACCTTTGGGACATAGTTTGACCTCCTTAGGAAAGTGCTATCAGCATGAAACGTTCAGATCACTTACAACTCAATAGATTCTACCTTCCTGTAACGTTTCAGCCTGATTGGACCTTGTTTTCACACAAATGAACCCAGAATGATGTGAAATTGTGCTTCGTGCAACATAATTCTGGGTGCCATTTACAAACCATAAGTGCTAATGACTCCATTCCTTTTTGTGGTTGTAGGGGCTGTTGATTGGAGTACACTAAAACAAGCCTGACCTCTCTAGGACATTCAGAAGCCAAGTTATAAGCCCACAAATGTGTAACTGGACTACTTATTTAAATTGACACCAGATCCGGTGACCTTTGGGACATGGTTTGACCCCCTTAGGAAAGTGCTATCATCATGAAACGTTCAGATCACTTACAACTCAATAGATTCTACCTTCCTGTAACGTTTCAGCCTGATTGGACCTTGTTTTCACACAAATGAACCCAGAATGATGTGAAATTGTGCTTCGTGCAACATAATTCTGGGTGCCATTTACAAACCATAAGTGCTAATGACTCCATTCCTTTTTGTGGTTGTAGGGGCTGTTTATTGGAGTACACTAAATTAAACCTGATCTCTCTAGGACATTCAGAAGCCAAGTTATAAGCCCACAAATGTGTAACTGGACTACTTCTTTAAATTGACACCAGATCCGGAGACCTTTGGGACATGGTTTGACCTCCTTAGGAAAGTGCTATCAGCATGACATGTGGCATTGTTGACATGTGGCAAGACGCTCCTCGGGGCACGTCTTGCTTGGGCCTCTCTCCTGGAGGCGCTCAGTCAGACCGAGTAGTGACATGTGGCAAGACGCTCCTCGGGGAGCGTCTTTCTGGGGCTTCTCTCACGGAGGCACTCAGTCAGACCCAGTGTTGACATGTGGCAAGACGCTCCTCGGGGCGCGTGTTGCTTGGACCTCTCTCCTGGAGGCGCTCAGTCAGACCGAGTAGTGACATGTGGCAAGACGCTCCTCGGGGCGCGTCTTGCTTGGGCCTCTCTCCTGGAGGCGCTCAATTAGACCCAGTGTTGACATGTGGCAAGACGCTCCTCGGGGCGCGTCTTGCTTGGGCTTCTCTCCTGGAGGCCCTCAGTCAGACCCATTGTTGACATGTGGCAAGAAGCTCCTCGGGGCGCTTCTTGCTTGGGCCTCTCTCCTGGAGGCGCTCAGTCAGACCGAGTAGTGACATGTGGAAAGACGCTCCTCGGGGCGCGTCTTGCTGGGGCCTCTCTCCTGGAGGCGCTCAGTCAAACCCAGTGTTGACATGTGTCAAGATGCTCCTCAGGCGTTTCTTGCTTGCGCCTCTCTCCTGGAGGCGCTCAGTCAGACCCAGAGGTGACATGTGGCAAGAAGCTCCTCGGGCCTCTCTCCTGGAGGCGCTCAGTCAGACCCAGTGTTGACATGTGGCAAGACGCTCCTCGGGGCGCGTCTTGCTTGGGCCTCTCTCCTGGAGGTGCTCAGTCAGACCCAGTGTTGACATGTGGCAAGACGCTCCTCGGTGCGCGTCTTGCTGGGGCTTCTCTCATGGAGGCACTCAGTCAGACCCAGTGTTGACATGTGGCAAGACGCTCGTCGGGGCACGTCTTGCTTGGGCCTCTCTCCTGGAGGCGCTCAGTCAGACCCAGAGCAGACATGTGTCAAGACCCTCCTCGGGGCGCGTCTTGCTTGGGCCTCTCTCCTGGAGGCGCTCAATCAGACCGAGTGGCGACATGTTGCAAGACGCTCCTCGGGGCGCGTCTTGCTTGGGCTTCTCTCCTGGAGGCCCTCAGTCAGACCCATTGTTGACATGTGGCAAGAAGCTCCTCGGGGCGCTTCTTGCTTGGGCCTCTCTCCTGGAGGCGCTCAGTCAGACCGAGTAGTGACATGTGGAAAGACGCTCCTCGGGGCGCGTCTTGCTGGGGCCTCTCTCCTGGAGGCGCTCAGTCAAACCCAGTGTTGACATGTGTCAAGACGCTCCTCAGGCGTTTCTTGCTTGCGCCTCTCTCCTGGAGGCGCTCAGTCAGACCCAGAGGTGACATGTGGCAAGACGCTCCTCGGGCCTCTCTCCTGGAGGCGCTCAGTCAGACCCAGTGTTGACATGTGGCAAGACGCTCCTCGGGGCGCGTCTTCCTTGGGCCTCTCTCCTGGAGGCGCTCAGTCAGACCCAGTGTTGACATGTGGCAAGACACTCCTCGGGTTGCATCTTGCTTGGGCTTCTCTCCTGGAGGCCCTCAGTCAGACCCAGTGTTGACATGTGGCAAGACGCTCCTCGGGGCACGTCTTATTTGGGCCTCTCTCCTGGAGGCCCTCAGTCAGACCCAGTGTTGACATGTGGCAAGACGCTCCTCGGGGCGCGTCTTGCTTGGGCTTCTCTCCTGGAGGCCCTCTGTCAGACCCAGTGTTGACATGTGTCAAGACGCTCCTCGGGGCGTGTCTTGATTGGGCTTCTCTCCTGGAGGCCCTCAGTCATAACCATTGTTGACATGTGGCAAGACGCTCCTCGGGGCGCGTCTTGCTGGGGCTTCTCTCATGGAGGCACTCAGTCAGACCCAGTGTTGACATGTGGCAAGATGCTCGTCGGGGCACGTCTTGCTTGGGCCTCTCTCCTGGAGGCACTCAGTCAGACCCAGAGGAGACATGTGTCAAGACCCTCCTCGGGGCGCGTCTTGCTTGGGCCTCTCTCCTGGAGGCGCTCAGTCAGACCGAGTGGCGACATGTTGCAAGACGCTCCTCCGGGCGCGTCTTGCTTGGGCCTCTCTCCTGGAGGCGCTCAGTCAGACCCAGTGTTGACATGTGGCAAGACACTCCTCGGGGCGCATCTTGCTTGGGCTTCTCTCCTGGAGGCCCTCAGTCAGACCCAGTGTTGACATGTGGCAAGACGCTCCTCGGGGCGCGTCTTATTTGGGCCTCTCTCCTGGAGGCCCTCAGTCAGACCCAGTGTTGACATGTGGCAAGACGCTCCTCGGGGCGCGTCTTGCTTGGGCTTCTCTCCTGGAGGCCCTCAGTCAGACCCATTGTTGACATGTGGCAAGACGCTCCTCGGGGCACGTCTTGCTTGGGCCTCTCTCCTGGAGGCGCTCAGTCAGACCCAGTGTTGACATGTGGCAAGATGCTCGTCGAGGCACGTCTTGCTTGGGCCTCTCTCCTGGAGGCGCTCAGTCAGACCCAGAGGAGACATGTGTCAAGACCCTCCTCGGGGCGCGTCTTGCTTGGGCCTCTCTCCTGGAGGCGCTCAGTCAGACCGAGTGGCGACATGTTGCAAGACGCTCCTCCGGGCGCGTTTTTGCTTGGGCCTCTCTCCTGGAGGCGCTCAGTCAGACCCAGTGTTGACATGTGGCAAGACACTCCTCGGGGCGCATCTTGCTTGGGCTTCTCTCCTGGAGGCCCTCAGTCAGACCCAGTGTTGACATGTGGCAAGACGCTCCTCGGGGCGCGTCTTATTTGGGCCTCTCTCCTGGAGGCCCTCAGTCAGACCCAGTGTTGACATGTGGCAAGACGCTCCTCGGGGCGCGTCTTGCTTGGGCTTCTCTCCTGGAGGCCCTCAGTCAGACCCATTGTTGACATGTGGCAAGACGCTCCTCGGGGCACGTCTTGCTTGGGCCTCTCTCCTGGAGGCGCTCAGTCAGACCCAGTGTTGACATGTGGCCAGACGCTCCTCGGGGCGCGTCTTGCTTGGGCTTCTCTCCTGGAGGCCCTCAGTCAGACCCATTGTTGACATGTGGCAAGACGCTCCTCGGGGCGCGTCTTGCTGGGGCCTCTCTCCTGGAGGCGCTCAGTCAAACCCAGTGTTGACATGTGTCAAGACGCTCCTCAGGCGTTTCTTGCTTGCGCCTCTCTCCTGGAGGCGCTCAGTCAGACCCAGAGGTGACATGTGGCAAGACGCTCCTCGGGCCTCTCTCCTGGAGGCGCTCAGTCAGACCCAGTGTTGACATGTGGCAAGACGCTCCTCGGGGCGCGTCTTGCTTGGGCCTCTCTCCTGGAGGTGCTCAGTCAGACCCAGTGTTGACATGTGGCAAGACGCTCCTCGGTGCGCGTCTTGCTGGGGCTTCTCTCATGGAGGCACTCAGTCAGACCCAGTGTTGACATGTGGCAAGATGCTCGTCGGGGCATGTCTTGCTTGGGCCTCTCTCCTGGAGGCGCTCAGTCAGACCCAGAGGAGACATGTGTCAAGACCCTCCTCGGGGCGCGTCTTGCTTGGGCCTCTCTCCTGGAGGCGCTCAGTCAGACCGAGTGGCGACATGTTGCAAGACGCTCCTCCGGGCGCGTCTTGCTTGGGCCTCTCTCCTGGAGGCGCTCAGTCAGACCCAGTGGTGACATGTGGCAAGACACTCCTCGGGGCGCGTCTTGCTTGGGCCTCTCTCCTGGAGGCCCTCTGTCAGACCCAGTGTTGGCATGTGGCAAGACGCTCCTCAGGGCGCGTCTTGGTTGGGCCTCTCTGGTGGAGGCGCTAAGTCAGACCCAGTGGTGACATGTGGCAAGACGCTCCTCGGGGCGCGTATTGCTTGGGCCTCTCTCCTGGATGCCCTCTGTCAGACCGAGTGTTGACATGTGGCAAGACTCTCCTCGGGGCGCGTCTTGCTTCGGCTTTTCTCATGGAGGCCCTCAGTCAGACCCAGTGTTGACATAAGTCAAGACGCTCCTCGGGGCGTGTCTTGCTTGGGCCTCTCTCCTGGAGGCGCTCAGTCAGACCCAGTGTTTACATGTTACAAGACGCTCCTCGGGGCGCGTCTTGCTTCGGCTTCTCTCCTGGAGGCCCTCAGTCAGACCCATTGTTGACATGTGGCAAGACGCTCCTCGGGGCACGTCTTGCTTGGGCCTCTCTCCTGGAGGCGCTCAAACAGAATGAGTAGTCACATGTGGCAAGACGCTCCTCGGGGCGCGTCTTGCTTGGACCTCTCTCCCTGAGGCGCTCAGTCAGACCCAGTGTTGACATGTGGCAAGACGCTCCTCGGGGCGCGTCTTATTTGGGCCTCTCTCCTGGAGGCCCTCAGTCAGACCCAGTGTTGACATGTGGCAAGACGCTCCTCGGGGCGCGTCTTGCTTGGGCTTCTCTCCTGGAGGCCCTCAGTCAGACCCATTGTTGACATGTGGCAAGACGCTCCTCGGGGCACGTCTTGCTTGGGCCTCTCTCCTGGAGGCGCTCAAACAGAACGAGTAGTGACATGTGGCAAGACGCTCCTCGGGGCGCGTCTTGCTTGGACCTCTCTCCCTGAGGCGCTCAGTCAGACCGAGTAGTGACATGTGGCAAGACGCTATTGGGGCGCGTCTTGCTTGGACCTCTCTCCCTGAGGCGCTCAGTCAGACCCAGTGTTGACATTTGGCAAGACACTCCTCGGGGCGCGTCTTGCTTGGGCCTCTCTCATGGAGGCCCTCTGTCAGACCCAGTGTTGACATGTGTCAAGACGCTCCTCGGGGGGCGTCTTGCTTTGGCCTCTCTCCTGGAGGCGCTCATTCAGACTGAGTGCTGACATGTGGCAAGAAGCTCCTCGGGGCGCGTCTTGCTTGGGCTCAGTCAGACACAACGGCTTCGACCTCGCTTAGGATCTTTGGGCTCATGTACTCTTGGTAGGCCAAGACGTGTATAGTCAAGCGCGGTGACGCCCCGAACACTTGACCCGGTTTTGTTGTGGCGATATGCGTGTCCAGTAATGCGGCAAAGTCCGCGTGTCTAGTGTGTATTGATTTTACAGCTCGCTCATACCCCAACAGTACGGTCCGTAGAAGTTCGTTCACTTGTTTCCATGCGCTCGTGGAACACAGGACATCGCAACCTCTGTAATACTCAAGTAAAGCGTCACACACCAGCTGCTTTCACGCTGGAAATACGATCGGTAGTAACTTCTTACTCCACTCTATGTTGAACTCGTATAGTATGTATATGGGCGGTTGCGGCGGTTTGCGCATTTTCTATCTACCCTCCGCTAATATGACTCTGTGGTCTGTCTCCTGAGATGGTGCGGTTGGAACTTGCGAGAGTGCACTATCGACAGTCGGCGTTTCCATTTCGTCAACTGTGCCATTTTCAGCCGCTGGCAAACGGCCACCAACGGTCGATGCGAGACACAGCCAGCGCCGTCGCGCAACTCGTGTCGGTGTTATCTCTCGATACTTTCATTCGTATCCGAGCGTATGCAGAATCTACGGATCTGGTGAAGTTGCTTGTCACTAGCTTGCGCACGTTTGATATGGCACTTTGCGCGAGACTCACACAACCTGCAGTGGTGACCTTTGCGTCAGTGCAAAGTTTTTCCGATATATCGCTCGCAACATCGTTTGTCATTTGCTGTACACTGCGCACACTGGCCGCGAGGTCGCGGAGAGGGTCTTCGTTACGAGCTACTCTGGTAGCGCCTTGGTTGATGAGGACGATCATCTTTAGCAATAGTTCATCTCGAAGCGCAACGATGGTGAGGGCGACGGGTTGGCCGGTTCTGCCTTCAGGCCACTCGGTTGCCGCTAGATTGCCCAATGCCACACACGCAGACGAACCCTGTACACACTCAATGACCCGTGTGCGATCGTTGATTTCTGCTAGTACGTTTGCTAGTTCTACGTGCTTCCACGGATCGGGCGTGGGCACGCGCTTGTTTTTAGAGGCGTTTTCGCTCAGCCTCTACCCTGCACGACCGCTCGTGGCCGCACTAGCTATATTTATCTTTATTTGTTACACACACACACACACACACACACACACACACACACACACACACACACACACACACACACACACACACACACACACACACACACACACACACACACACACAGGCCCTTGCGTGCAAACCCCGGTCAGGCCTGCAGTGTACACATCAGGGACATGATGTTCTTTCACAGAACTGAGGTTGTTCATTACTAAATGACTTGTACAGGAATATTGTTATCATACTATTCAACAGGTTGATCATAATAATGTGTATAAAACCCACAACCTAGCACTGAGGACAGAGGGACTTTATTTAAATTAGTACTTAATGGAAACGATACATAATGATACACAAGAGCCATGTCATACATTCAGCCTAGGAATAGTAGCATTGTGCACTATTAAAAATATACATATCAATTGCTCGAATCCCATTGTTGCAAAGTAAAACTCTAATAAAACTCTAGTCTGACATCAACAGAGAAGACTTAGTGTATTTACTACAAATACAGCATTAGGATTTCGAGTGGACCGTGCACCTTGTGAACCATCAGAGGCTTATGACGCAACATATCTTCCAGTTGCTATTAGACAAGTTATAATTCTCGACCATTTTTCGGAACTGGTTTCTTGGGTCTGTGAGTAAACGCCAAATGAGATGATAGCCCTTAAGTAAGTTCCTGGCGATCCCATGTCACGCTTTTGCCCATCAGCCGGTGAACGCTGAGACGGAACTCGATGAGAGCGATGTATTTTTTAAGTGCTCCGAATGTACTTCTAACAACCGTGCGATTCACTTCGTGAGTAAACCGCAGCTGCAGCTGATTCAAACAGTCGAGCCAACTTTCTACATCACAATATGCGTTTTGTAGTTAGTCGAGTTACCTTTTGTGTGGCGCATGCACGGGTCGTTAGCG